>NC_069503.1:946998883-947298883 GCF_027579735.1 Bombina bombina
AATGAGCTTTAATTCTCTGAGGCGGGGCTTGACCTGACTCCAAATAAGCTTGATGAATGAAAAGCTTTAACTAAGAGGCCAAGGAAATAGCAGAGGCCTTCTGACCTTTCCTAGGACCAGAAAATATAACAAATAGACTAGAAGTCTTCCTGAAATCTTTAGTAGCTTCAACATAATATTTCAAAGCTCTCACCACATCCAAAGAATGTAAGGATCTTTCCAAAGAATTCTTAGGATTAGGACACAAGGAAGGGACAACAATTTCTCTACTAATGTTGTTAGAATTCACAACCTTAGGTAAAAATTCAAATGAAGTCTGCAAAACCGCCTTATCCTGATGAAAAATCAGAAAAGGAGATTCACAAGAAAGAGCAGATAGCTCAGAAACTCTTCTAGCAGAAGAGATTGCCAAAAGGAACAACACTTTCCAAGAAAGTAGTTTAATATCCAAAGATTGCATAGGCTCAAAAGGAGGAGCCTGTAATGCCTTCAAAACCAAATTAAGACTCCAAGGAGGAGAAATCGATTTAAAGACAGGCTTAATACGAACTAAAGCCTGTACAAAACAGTGAATATTAGGAAGATTAGCAATCTTTCTGTGAAATAAAACAGAAAGAGCAGAGATTTGTCCCTTCAAGTAACTTGCAGACAAACCCCTATCCAAACCATCCTGGAGAAACTGTAAAATTCTAGGAATTCTAAAAGAATGCCAAGCGAATTTATGACAAGAACACCATGAAATGTAAGTCTTCCAAACTCGATAATAAATCTTCCCAGATTTACGAGCTTGTAACATAGTATTGATTACTGAATCAGAGAAACCTCTATGACTTAGTACTAAGCGTTCAATTTCCATACCTTCAAATTTAATAATTTGAGATCCTGATGGAAAAACGGAACTTGAGACAGTAGGTCCGGCCTTAACGGAAGTGGCCAAGGTTGGCAACTGGACATCCGAACAAGATCTGCATACCAAAACCTGTGGGGCCATGCTGGAGCCACCAGCAGCACAAATTATTGTTCAATGATGATCTTGGAGATCACTCTTGGAAGAAGAACTAGAGGCGGGAAGATATAAGTAGGCTGATAACACCAAGGAAGTGTCAGTGCATCTACTGCTTCCGCCTGAGAATCCCTGGACCTGGACAGGTTTGTGGGAAGTTTCTTGTTTAGATAAGAAGCCATCAGATCTATTTCTGGAAGACCCCACATCTGAACAATTTGAGAAAACACATCAGGATGGAGAGACCACTCCCCTGGATGTAAAGTCTGACGGCTGAGATAACCCGCCTCCCAAATGTCTACACCTGGGATATGAACCGCAGAAATTAAACAGGAGCTGGATTCCGCCCAAACAAGTATCTGAGATACTTATTTTATAGCTTGGGGACTGTGAGTCCCACCCTGATGATTGACATATGCCACCGTTGTGATATTGTCTGTCTCAAAACAAATGAACGGTTCTCTCTTCAACAAAGGACAAAACTGAAGAGCTCTGAGAATTGCACGTTCTAAAATATTGATTGGTAATCTCGCCTCTTGAGATTTCCAAACCCCTTGTGCTGTTAGAGATCCCCAAACAGCTCCCCAACCTGAAAGACTCGCATCTGTTGTGATCACAGTCCAGGTTGGCCGAACAAAAGAGGCCCCTTGAACTAAACGCTGGTGATTTGACCACCACGTCAGAGAGTGTCGAACATTGGAATTTAAGGATATTAATTGTGATATCTTTGTATAATCCCGGCACCATTGATTCAGCATGCAAAGCTGGAGGTCTCATGTGAAAACGAGTAAAAGGAATCACGTCCGATGCTGCAGTCATGAGGCCTAAAATTCCATGCACATAGCCACTGAAGGTAATGACTGAGACTGAAGGTGCCTACATGCTGCAACCAATTTCAAACGTCTCTTGTCTGTTAGAGACAGAGTCATGGACACTGAATCTATCTGGAAACCTAAAAAGGTGACCCTTGTCTGAGGAATCAAAAAACTTTTTTGTAAATTGATCCTCCAACCATGTTTTCGAGGAAACAACACTAGTTGATTTGTGTGAGATTCTGCAGAACATAAAGATTGAGCTAGATCGTCCAAATAAGGAAACACCGCAATACCCTGTTCTCTGATTACAGAGAGTAGGGCACCTAGAACCTTTGAAAAGATTCTTGGAGCCGTTGCTAGGCCAAATGGAAGAGCAACAGATTGGTAATTCTTGTCTAGAAAAGAGAATCTCAGGAACTGATAATGTTCTGGATGAATCGGAATATGAAGGTATGCATCCTGCAAGTCTATTGTAGACATATAATGTCCTTGCTGAACAAAAGGCAGAATAGTCCTTATAGTCACCATCTTGAAAGTTGGTACTCTTACATAATGTTTCAAAATTTTCAGATCCATAACTGGTCTGAATGAATTTTCTTTCTTTGGAACAATGAATAGATTTGAATAAAACCCCAGGCCTTGTTCCTGAAAAGGAACCGGCATGATTTCCCCTGAAACCTCCAGGTCTGAAACACACTTCAGGAAAGCCTGGGCTTTTACTGAATTCACTGGGATGTGAGAGAGAGAAAAAATCTTCTCACAGGAGGTCTTACTCTGAATCCTATTCGGTACCCCTGAGAGACAATGCTCTGAATCCATTGATTTTGGACAGAATTTGCCCAAACATCCTTGAAAAACCTTAATCTGCCCCCTACCAGCTGAGCTGGAATGAGGGCCGCACCTTCATGCGGACGTAGGGGCTGACTTTGGTTTCTTAAAAGGCTTGGATTCATTCCAATTTGAGGAAGGCTTCCAATTGGAAACAGATTCCTTGGGGGAAGGATTAGGTTTTTGTTCCTTATTTTGACGAAAGGAACGAAAACGATTAGAAGCCTTAGATTTACCCTTAGGTTTTTTATCCTGAGACAAAAAAAAACTCCCTTCCCCCCCAGTAACAGTTGAAATAATAGAATCCAACTGAGAACCAAATAAATTATTACCTTGGAAAGAGATAGTAAGCTATATTTAGATGTCATATCAGCATTCCAAGATTTAAGCCACAAAGCTCTTCTAGCTAACATAGCTAAAGACATGGATCTAACATCAATTTTGATAATATCAAAAATAGCATCACAAATAAAATGATTAGCATGTTGCAGTAAACGAACAATGCTATATAAGTCAGAATCCTATTCTTGTTGCTTCTAAATTCTCCAACCAAAAAGTTGAAGCAGCTGCAACATCAGCCAAAGAAATTGCAGGCCTAAGAAGATGACCTGAATATAAATAGGCTTTCCTTAGATAAGATTCAAGCTTCCTATCTAAAGGATCTTTAACCCCTTAATGACCACAGCACTTTTCCATTTTCTGTCCGTTTGGGACCAAGGCTATTTTTACATTTTTGCTGTGTTTGTGTTTAGCTGTAATTTTCCTCTTGCTCATTTACTGTACCCAGACATATTATATACCGTTTTTCTCGCCATTAAATGGACTTTCCAAAGATACCATTATTTTCATCATATCTTATAATTTATTATAATTTTTTTTTATAAAATATGAGAAAAAAATGGAAAAAACACACTTTTTCTAACTTTGACCCCCAAAATCTGTTACACATCTACAACCACCAAAAAACACCCATGCTAAATATTTTCTAAATTTTGTCCTGATTTTAGAAATACCCAATGTTTACATGTTCTTTGCTTTTTTTGCAAGTTATAGGGCCATAAATACAAGTAGCACTTTGCTATTTCCAAACCATTTTATTCAAGATTGGCGCTAGTTACATTGGGACACTGATATCTTTCAGGAATCCCTGAATATCCCTTGACATGTATATATTTTTTTTTAGAAGACATCCCAAAGTATTGATCTAGGCCAATTTTGGTATATTTCATGCCACCATTTCACCGCCAAATGCGATCAAATACAAAAAATCGTTCACTTTTTCACAAACTTTCGGTTTCTCACTGAAATTATTTACAAACAGCTTGTGCAATTATGGCATAAATGGTTGTAAATTTTTCTCTGGGATCCCCTTTTTTCAGAAATAGCAGACATATATGGCTTTGGCATTGCTTTTTGGTAATTAGAAGGCCGCTAAATGCCGCTGCGCACCACACGTGTATTATGCCCAGTAGTGCAGGGGTTAATTAGGGAGCTTGTAGGGTTAATTTTAGCTTTAGTCTAGTGTAGCAGACAACCCAAAGTATTGATCTAGGCCCATTTTGGTATATTGCATGCCACCATTTCACCGCCAAATGCGATCAAATAAAAAAAAAAGTTCCCTTTTTCACAAACTTTTTGTTTCTCACTGAAATTATTTACAAACAGCTTGTGCAATTATGGCATAAATGGTTGTAATTTTTTCTCTGTGATCCCCTTTGTTCAGAAATAGCAGACACATATGGCTTTGGCGTTGCTTTTTGGTACTTAGGCCGCTAAATGCGCATCACAAGTATTATGGCTAGCAGTGAAGGGGTTAATTAGGTAGCTGGTAGGGAGCTTGCAGGGTTAATTTTAGCTTTAGTGTAGAGCTTAGCCTCCCACCTGAAGCATCAGACCCCCTGATCCCTCCCAAACAGCTCTCTTCCCTCCCCCACCCCACAATTGTCCCCGCCATCTTAAGTACTGGCAGAAACTCTGCCAGTACTAAAATAAAGGCTATATTTGGGCTTTTTTTTTTTTTTAAAAAGAAAAGGCATATTTACATATGCTGCTCTGTAGGACCCCCCTTTAGCCCCCAACCTGACTGATCCCCCACCAAAAATCTCTCTAACTCTCCCCTCTGTCTTAATGGCCGCTGTCTGCCAGTACCCAGTTTAGAATAAAATTGCTGATATTTTTAAATTTTTCCCCTTTTCTGTAGTGTAGCTCCCTGCCCCACCAAAGACCAACCCCCCACCCCCTCCTAGATACCTTCAATTTATATTTTTTTTAAATTAAAATACCCCTTATTCAAACTTTTCAAAGTTATATTTTCTGTAGTGTAGCGTTCCCACCCGCTCCCGCCCCGTGCACGCACCCGCCCGCCGCCCCCCCGTGCACGCGCGCGCCCCCATCGGCCCTGCCCCCGATCCCGCCCCCCTCTACATTACCCGGCCCATCGATGGCGGCCCACCCACCTCCCAAGTTGGCTCCCACCCACCAACGATACCGGCCATCGATGTCCGGTGCAGAGAGGGCCACAGAGTGGCTCTCTCTGCATCGGATGGCCATCTAGAGTAATTGCAGGATGCCTCCATATCGAGGCATCACTGCAATAACCGGAAAGCAGCTGGAAGCGAGCAGGATCGCTTCCAGCTGCTTTCCACACCGAGGACGTGCAGGGTACGTCCTCAGGCGTTAACTGCCTTTTTTTTTAGGACGTACCCTGCACGTCCTCGGTCGTTAAGGGGTTAAAGGAAGTACTATCTTCCATAGGAATAGTGGTTCGTTTAGCAAGAGTAGAAATAGCCCCATCAACTTTGGGGATCATTTCCCAAAACTCTATTGAAATTGCTGGTAAAGGATACAATTTTTTAAACCTTGCAGAAGGATTAAAAGGAGTACCCGGCTTATTCCATTCCTTAGAAATCATATTAGAAATAGCATCAGGAATAGGAAAAACCTCTGGAGTAACCACAGGAGGTTTAAAAACAGAATTTAAACTTTAACTGGTTTTAATATCAAGAGGACTAGCTTCCTCAATATCCAAAGTAATTAACACTTCTTTTAACAAAGAACGCATATACTCCATTTTAAATAAATAAGTAGATTTGTCAGTGTCAATCTCTGAGGAAGGATCTTCTGAATCAGATAGATCCTCATCAGAGGTGGATAATTCATTATGTTGTCGGTCATTTGAAATTTCATCAACTTCATGAGAAGTTTTAAAAGACCTCTAACACTTATTAGGAGGAGGAAATGCAGACAAAGCCTTCTGAATAGAATCAGTAACAAATTCTTTAAAATTCATAGGTATATCATGTACATTAGAAGTGGAAGGAACTGCAACCGGCAATGTACTATTACTGATGGACACACTATCTGCATGTAAAATTTTATCATGACAACTAATACAAATGACATTAGGAGATATAATCTCCACAATTTTACAACAAATGCACTTAGCTTTGGTAGAACCGATGTCAGGCAGCAAAGTTCCAACAGATACTTCTGAGGCAGGATCAGATTGAGACATCTTACAAAATGTAAAAGAAAAAACAACATATAAAGCAAAATTATCAATTTCCTTATATGACAGTTTCAGGAATGGAAACAAATGCAAATAGCATAGCCCTCTGACATAGAAAAAGGCAAGAGGCAAAAGCAATTGGGCAATAAATAAAATGTCTGGAAATAACACACTCGCGTCACTAACGATGCAACCCTGTGTGAAACCTCTGCGTCAATTACGATGCCGGAAATGACGAACTTGCGTCAACGGACGTGCCTTTCGTGCCAGAAAAATTCTCACTCCAAGAATGACGCAATAAAGTGTAGCATTTGGCGCACCCGCAAGCCTAAGTCTGTCCGCAATTTGAAACAAAGTAGTCAAATGAAAAAAAGACTAAACCCCAGGTAAGAAAAATATTTCTTAATATTAACTTTCCCCAAATATGAAACTGACAATCTGCAAAAGGAAATACATGAACCTGACTCATGGCAAATATAAGTAAAATACATATATTTAGAACTTTATATAAATGCATAAAGTGCCAAACCATAGCTGAGGTTCTTAAGAAATAAAAACATACTTACCAAAAGACACCCATCCACATATAGCAGATAGCCAAACCAGTACTGAAACTGTTATCAGTAGAGGTAATGGTATATGAGAGTATATCGTCGATCTGAAAAGGGAGGTAGGAGATGAATCTCTACGACAATAACCTATGAAAAAGACCCCCGTTAGGAAAATCATTGCATTCAATAGGTGATACTCTCCACGTCCCTCTGACATTCGTTGTACTCTGAGAGGAATCGGGTTTCAAAATGCTGAGAAGCGCATGTCAACGTAGAAATCTTAGCACAAACTTACTTCACCACTTCCATAGGAGGCAAAGTTTGTAAAACTGAATTGTGGGTGTGGTGAGGGGTGTATTTATAGGCATTTTGAGGTTTGGGAAACTTTGCCCCTCCTGGTAGGATTGTATATCCCATACATCACTAGCTCATGGACTCTTGCCAATTACATGAAAGAAATGAAGGTTTCTTTAAATGACGTCATCCAAGATGGCTTCCCTTCAATTCCGATTGGCTGATAGAATTCTATCAGCCAATCGGAATTCAGGTAGAAAAAATCCTATTTGCTGATGCAATCAGCCAATAGGATTGAAGTTCAATCCTATTGGCTGATCCAATCAGCCAATAGGATTTAGCTGGCACTCAATTGGCTGATTGGATTTCCCTTATATAAAGGGTCTTTCTAGATGTAAACTGATCATCATAGTAGTAATAACCTGAAAGAAGGCACAAGCCTTGTGTTGCTGATATCAAGGGCCCCCTGAACAAATATAACTGTGGAGGACAACTGGTGGAGTGTAAAAAGTTAACATATATATATATATATATATATATATATATATATATATATATATATATTTTATATATATAAATATATATATTATAGTACTTTGGCTAGTGAACTTATGCTAAATGTAAATCATTTAGTATTTAATGAAATATTTAGGAAATAAATTACTCACATGCTGTGGTTTACGTGTGCTATAGAAAAGCAACAACAAAAAGATTTTACTGTGTATTCCACAATGTGTTTGATCTGTGAGTTACAACACAAATTATGATTTCTCAGCAGCCCAAACACTGAAAAGTATGATTATGAATGACAGTGCAGTAGTGAAAGGCTTCCTAACACACAAAAAAAAACAGACTGAAACTTTATAATAATATTTCTTTTATTAAATATTTAAAATTATTTTGCAAAGTATCAACAGTTTAAGGTATTAAACAAAAATATTTTCTACATTAGTATATATTACATATACTTGTTGATAACATTTTTTAATAATTTAATTATAAATACAATTAATCTTTCCATTTTTTTATCAACTTAAAATTACTTTAATAACATCACATGCATTAAAAAAACACACAATTAATGCTATTGATTTTGATAGTTTATACTGCATTATTAAACACATGCTAAAAATAACATTTACACAAAATGCACAGAACAGCAGATTGGTGTAACCTTTTCTACACAGGGAAATAAACACATTTTACAAAGTGTGCACTTCAGATATTTCAATCTTGAATTCTAGGGGTTGTAGGCTTTGTACTTGTGAGCTGCATTTTGGACATGTGAAATACATGTCAGCAATATAATTACTTTTTATACAGTAGTAGCAAAAAACATGGGGACAGCCAATAGTATGTGGCATTGTAGGCCACTGTCCACATAAGCAGCACTCTCTGCAGTGTGCCGCTAAAGAGGGATCCTTGAAATTAAGAACACTGACGGGTTTGCACCAAGAAAATATTTTAGATTTTAGCTTTTGTGTGTTGATGAGAGGCAAAAGAAAAATAAGAAATTCAGCAAAGCCGTGCCATAAAATTTCTCTGTTCATGTATTCAAATCCTATTTGACGAACATCTTGGGGTGTGATAAAAACAGATCGTATTCTCAGAAGGCGTTCTGTCAATGTTGCAAATTTGCCCTGCTGCAGAAAAATAAAAAAATTCAAAAGCACACTAAACTTAACAAGTCCTGCTATGGTATTGATGAAATATTTAGTTTTCTGAAAAGATGATCCAAAAGGGCTATTACTAAATAAATCATAGGATCTTTCTTCCAGCCATTTGCTTCCAACTGTGAAAAGTGCCAACCATACTTTTTGCTGCTTATTCAAAGGCCTGTATTTTTTAGTTTGCGCCAGATCATTTTTGTACTGGATATTCAAAATTGCCTGGCCAACAGTAGCATTTTTAGAGTAGACTGTAAATCTCCACAAAAAAAGTCCTAAAAAGGCTTTAATCTCTGGTTCAAAGCGAGTCAACAGACCTGGCTTAAATCCTTGAAAGCAACTGTTAAATTGGGACCAGATTAATTGCTCTAACGCCTTGTTTAATTCAATAGCATCCAGCTGACTTATTCTTAGCACAGGATTTATCTCTTCCATATTGTTTTGCGCTGCTGCTTCTAATGGCCTGCAGAAAATATAAATCTTGGTTATTTCACCTTTACATTATTCATTTGCATTAAAATAAGTTCCACTAAATTTAGGTTTTAAAGGGACATTGTACACTAGGTTTTTCTTTTGCATAAATGTTTTGTAAATGGATCCATTTACATAGCCCATCTGGTAGTGTTTTTGTAAAAATGTATAGTTTTGTTTATTTTTTTTTTTTAATAACATTGTGATGATTTTCAGCATCCTAACCAAGCCCCACAGTGTCAGATGTATACACACGTTTACAGATTCATGCTGGCTCCTGTATATGTTATCTGTTTTTTCATATGCAGGGGAGGGTCCCCTGCATATGAAAAATATACGGGGAGGGTCCCCTGCATATAAATAACACATATTCTACAGTATAAAATAAATTATTCTTACTGTGCTTTTTGCAGCAGATGGTTTCTATTATTTTTTTTCTTTATTATTTTGTACTTTAATATAAACAAGAACAATATAAAAATTAGTCTACATTACTATGACGAACTGTTCAAACTCTTCGGTACCAAAACATATTAAATATACCTCACCTCATATGTCAAGTGGGCAGGTAGTCTCCACTACATTATTTTGATTGTTAAATAATAGTTGTGATGGAAAAACACAGGAATGCACAACCATACCAGAGTCTTTTCACAAAGAAAGAAAAAAATCATTGCTCTTTAGCTATCTATTAACGTTCACTGAACATAATGTTGTAACAAAGGGTGACCTCAGTGGCAAACAAAACTTGAGAACAAAGGCTGATGTCTTCTCTGGAGGTCATAGCACCAACAAAAAAGAATGCATTCACAAAATGTGGTGCTGACCCCCACATAAGCCATTTATCTGACTTCTGCTCTTCTTATTTATACTATACACATCTTGATAAATAGACGAACAACAGAGCAGCTACTTTTAATGTAAAGGAAACTGACAAATATTTCAAATCTTAACCTCATTGGCTGCCAAAGATGGAAGAATGGGAAACATCTTTATCAAGAGATCATATATTTTCTAGAGTTAAAGGGACAGTAATTAAAACTTTTATGATTTGGCATGCAATTTTAACCGCTTAAGGACCACAGCACTTTTCCATTTTCTGACCGTTTAGGACCAAGACTATTTTTACATTTCTGCGGTGTTTGTGTTTAGCTGTAATTTTCTTCTTACTCATTTACTGTACCCACACATATTATATACCGTTTTTTTCTCACCATTAAATGGACTTTCTAAAGACGTTATTTTCATCATATTTTATAATTTGCTATAAAAAAAATATAAAATATGAGGAAAAAATGAAAAAACACACTTTTTCTAACTTTGACCCCAAAATCTGTTACACTTCTACAACTACCATAAAACACAAATTGCTAAATAGTTTCTAAATTTTGTCCTGAGTTTAGAAATACTCAATGTTTACATGTTCTTTCCTTTTTTTGCCAGTTATAGGGCAATAAGTACAAGTAGCACTTTTTGATATTTCAAAACCATTTTTTTTTTAATTTTTTTTTAGAGATAGTTACATTGGAACACTGATATCTGTCAGGAATCCCTGAATAACCCTTCACATGTATTTGAAAGAAGACAACCTAAGGTATTAAACTTGGGGTATTTTGACTCTTTTCATGCAACCATTTTACCACCAATCTATGCCAAAGTTTGAAAGAAAAAAAAAATGGTGATTTTTTGACAAAATAGCAATTTAAGAATACATTTAATGAGACTGTTAAGGGTTACTGCCAAATAACACCCCAATATGTGTTCAGCAACATCTCCTGAGTACAGTAATAACACCCAATAGGTGTGTTGGGTTCTCTGGGGGCTAAAAGGCTTTATTTTTAGGGGGCGCATTCCAGTTTTTCAACTTGGAATTTTCACATCTGTCATCATGCACCCATGTCCTATTTGTATCATTTCTGATGCCAACCAATGTAAATTACCCCCATCAAACCATATATTTTTGAAAAGTAGATACCCTAGGGTATTTTAAATGCTGGTATTTTAACACTTTGTCCAACTTTTGGGTAGTCATTATTGTGTGTTATTTTTCACACAAATTGTACTTTAGGCATGGATTCTTAGTTCCTGTTATGTGTTACTGCCAAAGAACACCCCAATATTTGTTCAGCAAGATCTCCTGAATACAGTGATACCACCTATGCATAGGTTTCTTGGGTTAGTTGGGGTTTGCAATGCCAAACTTCTGACATGTTTGTGATTTTTTCAAATTTAACATATCTTCTTTGACTATCTTCTTTGGGGGGCTTTTTTACATACCCCAATTTATTTGCTCGCCATGAACGTGCATATATTTCAGAAGTTGAGACCCCAAGGTATTGTATATGGGGTGTTTTGATGCCTTTGATGCACTGTTTTAGACAAAAAAAAATGGAGAAAGTGTGTGGTGGTATTTTTTAAATTTTACACACACATTGCTTTTTAACTATGATTTAGGAGAAACTGTTGTAAGTTATTGCAAAAATAACTGCAAGCCCTCCTGACTACACCTATGCCCCCCGTGCATAGGTCTGCCAGGATTTCGGGAAGGTTCTGTTGCAATTTTATGACTTGTAATTTTAGTTATTAAAAGTGAGAGTATTTCTTCCGATAGGCCTATCTTTAGTTTGGGGCCTATCGCATACCCCAGTTTTATTTATTGCCATGAAAGTGTATAATTTTGAAATGTTGACACCCCAAGGTATTGTATATGGTGTGCTTTGATGCCTTTGAAGCAACTGTTTTAGCCAAAAAAATTGGAGAAAGTGTATCGTGGTAATTTTTCAATTTTCATTTTCTCTTGTTAAGTGTATCCAGTCCACGGATCATCCATTACTTATGGGATATTAACTCCTCCCCAACAGGAAGTGCAAGAGGATTCACCCAGCAGAGCTGCTATATAGCTCCTCCCCTAACTGCCATTACCAGTCATTCTCTTGCACCCAACGAATAGATAGGATGTGTGAGAGGACTTTGGTGATTATACTTAGTTTCATACCTTCAATCAAAAGTTTGTTATTTTATAATAGCACCGGAGTGTGTTATTTCTTCTCTGGTAGAATTTGAAGAAGAATCTACCTGAGTTTTTCTATGATTTTAGCCGGAGTAGTTAAGATCATATTGCTGTTTCTCGGCCATCTGAGGAGAGGTAAACTTCAGATCAGGGGACAGCGGGCAGATTAATCTGCAAAGAGGTATGTAGCAGCTTATTATTTTCTGACAATGGAATTGATGAGAAAATTCTGCCATACCGATATAATGTAAACTCAGCCTTAAATGCAGTAGCAGCAACTGGTATCAGGCTGTCATGTATGTATATTTTACACTTCAGTATTCTGGGGAATGGCACTTCACTGGAATTATACTGTATGCATAAAACTTTAGCCTAATTTGCAGGGACTAGCAACAGGCTTTTTAATAACACTCAATTTATTAATGTTAAACGTTTTTTGCTGGCATGTAAAATCGTTTAATTTTCTGAGGTACTGGGTGAAAGAATGTTTTGGGCACTATTTTTTTCCACTTGGCAGTCGTTTTATTTAATTTATGACAGTTTACTGATCTCTCTCACTGTTATGTGTGAGGGGGAGGGGCCTTTTTTGGTGCTTTTGCTACGCATCAAAAAATTCAGTCAGAAGTTTATTGTCTTCCCTGCATGATCCGGTTCATCTCTACAGAACTCAGGGGTCTTCAAAACTTGTTTTGAGGGAGGTAATCACTCACAGCAGAGCTGTGAGATTGTAGTTGACTGTGATAAAAAAAACGTTTATTTCTGTATTTTTTTTCTGCTATCAGGGTTAGTTATCCTTTGCTAATGGGAGCAATCCTTTGCTAAAATTGTGTTTTTTACAAAGATTTGATGCTATAACTTTTCAGTTTATTAATTTTCAACTGTCATAACTTTTTCTGTGCTTCTTATAGGCACAGTACGTTTTCATATTATAGTAAATTACTTGAAAAGTATTTCCAAGTTGCTAGTTTATTTGCTAGTGTGTTAAACATGTCTGATTCAGAGGAAGATATCTGTGCTATATGTGCTAAAGCCAAAGTGGAGCCCAATAGAAATTTATGTACTAACTGTATTGATGCTACTTTAAATAAAAGTCAATCTGTACAAATTGAACATATTTCACCAAACAACGAGGGGAGAGTTATGCCGACTAACTCGCCTCACGTGTCAGTACCTGCATCTCCCGCTCGGGAGGTGCGTGATATTGTAGCGCCGAGTACATCTGGGCGGCCATTACAAATCACATTACAGGATATGGCTACTGTTATGACTGAAGTTTTGGCTAAATTACCAGAACTAAGAGGTAAGCGTGATCACTCTGGGGTGAGAACAGAGTGCGCTGATAATATTAGGGCCATGTCAGACACTGCGTCACAATTTGCAGAACATGAGGACGGAGAGCTTCATTCTGCGGGTGACGGTTCTGATCCAAACAAACTGGATTCAGATATTTCAAATTTTAAATTTAAGCTGGAAAACCTCCGTGTATTACTAGGGGAGGTGTTAGCGGCTCTGAATGATTGTAACACAGTTGCAATACCAGAGAAAATGTGTAGGTTGGATAAATATTTTGCGGTACCGGCGAGTACTGACGTTTTTCCTATACCTAAGAGACTTACTGAAATTGTTACTAAGGAGTGGGATAGACCCGGTGTGCCGTTCTCACCCCCTCCGATATTTAGAAAGATGTTTCCAATAGACGCCACCACACGGGACTTATGGCAAACGGTCCCTAAGGTGGAGGGAACAGTTTCTACTTTAGCTAAGCGTACCACTATCCCGGTGGAGGATAGCTGTGCCTTTTCAGATCCAATGGATAAAAAGTTAGAGGGTTACCTTAAGAAAATGTTTGTTCAACAAGGTTTTATATTGCAACCTCTTGCATGCATTGCGCCTGTCACGGCTGCAGCAGCATTTTGGTTTGAGTCTCTGGAAGAGACACTTGAATCAGCTCCATTAGATGAGATTACACACAAGCTTAAAGCCCTTAAGTTAGCTAACTCATTTATTTCAGATGCCGTAGTACATTTAACTAAACTTACGGCTAAGAATTCCGGATTCGCCATTCAGGCACGCAGAGCACTGTGGCTAAAATCCTGGTCAGCTGACGTTACTTCTAAATTGCTTAATATACCTTTCAAAGGGCAGACCTTATTCGGGCCCGGGTTGAAAGAAATTATCGCTGACATTACAGGAGGTAAAGGCCATGCCCTGCCTCAAGACAGAGCCAAACCTAAGGCTAGACAGTCTAATTTTCGTTCCTTTCGTAATTTCAAAGCAGGAGCAGCATCAACTTCCTCTGCACCAAAACAGGAAGGAGCTGTTGCTCGCTACAGACAAGGCTGGAGACCTAACCAGTCCTGGAACAAGGGCAAGCAGGCCAGGAAACCTGCTGCTGCCCCTAAGACAGCATGAATCGAGGGCCCCCGATCCGGGAACGGATCTAGTGGGGGGCAGACTTTCTCTCTTCGCCCAGGCTTGGGCAAGAGATGTCCAGGATCCCTGGGCGTTAGAGATCATATCTCAGGGATACCTTCTAGACTTCAAATTCTCTCCCCCAAGAGGGAGATTTCATCTGTCAAGGTTGTCAACAAACCAAATAAAGAAAGAGGCGTTTCTACGCTGCGTACAAGATCTTTTATTAATGGGAGTGATCCATCCGGTTCCGCGGTCGGAACAAGGACAAGGGTTTTACTCAAATCTGTTTGTGGTTCCCAAAAAAGAGGGAACTTTCAGGCCAATCTTGGATTTAAAGATCCTAAACAAATTCCTAAGAGTTCCATCGTTCAAAATGGAAACTATTCGGACAATTTTACCGATGATCCAAAAGGGTCAGTACATGACCACAGTGGATTTAAAGGATGCTTACCTTCACATACCGATTCACAAAGATCATTACCGGTATCTAAGGTTTGCCTTTCTAGACAGGCATTACCAGTTTGTAGCTCTTCCATTCGGATTGGCTACGGCTCCGAGAATCTTCACAAAGGTTCTTGGTGCTCTTCTGGCGGTACTAAGACCGCGAGGAATTGCGGTAGCTCCGTACCTAGACGACATTCTGATACAAGCTTTCAAACTGCCAAGTCTCATACAGAGTTAGTACTGGCATTTCTAAGGTCGCATGGATGGAAGGTGAACGAAAAGAAGAGTTCTCTCTTTCCACTCACAAGAGTTCCCTTCTTGGGGACTCTTATAGATTCTGTAGAAATGAAGATTTACCTGACAGAAGACAGGTTAACAAAGCTTCAAAATGCATGCCGTGTCCTTCATTCCATTCAACACCCGTCAGTAGCTCAATGCATGGAGGTGATCGGCTTAATGGTAGCAGCAATGGACATAGTACCCTTTGCACGCCTACATCTCAGACCGCTGCAATTGTGCATGCTAAGTCAGTGGAATGGGGATTACTCAGACTTGTCCCCTACTCTGAATCTGGATCAAGAGACCAGAAATTCTCTTCTATGGTGGCTTTCTCGGCCACATCTGTCCAGGGGGATGCCATTCAGCAGGCCGGACTGGACAATTGTAACAACAGACGCCAGCCTACTAGGTTGGGGCGCTGTCTGGAATTCTCTGAAGGCTCAGGGACAATGGAATCAGGAGGAGAGTCTCCTACCAATAAACATTCTGGAATTGAGAGCAGTTCTCAATGCCCTTCTGGCTTGGCCCCAGTTAACAACTCGGGGGTTCATCAGGTTTCAGTCGGACAACATCACGACTGTAGCTTACATCAACCATCAGGGAGGGACAAGAAGCTCCCTAGCAATGATGGAAGTATCAAAGATAATTCGCTGGGCAGAGTCTCACTCTTGCCACCTGTCAGCAATCCACATCCCGGGAGTGGAGAACTGGGAGGCGGATTTCTTAAGTCGTCAGACTTTTCATCCGGGGGAGTGGGAACTTCATCCGGAGGTCTTTGCCCAAATACTTCGACGTTGGGGCAAACCAGAGATAGATCTCATGGCGTCTCGACAGAACGCCAAGCTCCCTCGTTACGGGTCCAGATCCAGGGATCCGGGAGCGGTTCTGATAGATGCTTTGACAGCACCTTGGACCTTCGGGATGGCTTATGTGTTTCCACCCTTCCCGATGTTTCCTCGATTGATTGCCAGAATCAAACAGGAGAGAGCATCAGTGATTCTAATAGCGCCTGCATGGCCACGCAGGACTTGGTATGCAGATCTAGTGGACATGTCATCCTGTCCACCTTGGTCGCTACCTCTGAAACAGGACCTTCTGATCCAGGGTCCCTTTAAACATCAAAATCTAATTTCTCTGAAGCTGACTGCTTGGAAATTGAACGCTTGATTTTATCAAAACGTGGTTTTTCTGAGTCAGTTATTGATACCTTAATACAGGCTAGGAAGCCTGTTACCAGAAAGATTTACCATAAGATATGGCGCAAATACTTATATTGGTGCGAATCCAAGAGTTACTCATGGAGTAAGGTTAGGATTCCGAGGATATTGTCTTTTCTACAAGAAGGTTTAGAAAAGGGTTTATCCGCTAGTTCCTTAAAGGGACAGATTTCAGCTCTGTCCATTCTTTTACACAAACGTCTGTCAGAAGTTCCGGACGTTCAAGCTTTTTGTCAGGCTTTAGCTAGGATCAAGCCTGTGTTTAAAACTGTTGCTCCACCATGGAGTTTGAACTTAGTTCTTAATGTTTTACAGGGGGTTCCGTTTGAACCCCTTCATTCCATTGATATCAAGTTGTTATCTTGGAAAGTTCTGTTTTTAATGGCGATTTCCTCGGCTCGAAGAGTCTCTGAGTTATCTGCCTTACATTGTGATTCTCCTTATCTGATTTTTCATTCAGACAAGGTAGTTCTGCGTACTAAACCTGGGTTCCTACCTAAGGTGGTCACTAACAGGAATATCAATCAAGAGATTGTGGTTCCATCTTTGTGTCCTAATCCTTCTTCGAAAAAGGAACGTCTGCTACACAATCTAGATGTAGTCCGTGCCCTGAAATTTTATCTACAGGCAACTAAGGATTTTCGACAAACGTCTTCCCTGTTTGTCGTTTATTCTGGTCAGAGGAGAGGTCAAAAAGCTTCGGCTACCTCTCTCTCCTTTTGGCTTCGTAGCATAATACGGTTAGCCTATGAGACTGCTGGACAGCAGCCTCCTGAAAGAATTACAGCACATTCTACTAGAGCTGTGGCTTCCACTTGGTCCTTTAAGAATGAGGCTTCTGTTGAACAGATTTGCAAGGCTGCAACTTGGTCTTCTCTTCATACTTTTTCCAAATTTTACAAATTTGACACTTTTGCTTCTTCGGAGGCTGTTTTTGGGAGAAAGGTTCTTCAGGCAGTGGTTCCTTCCGTAGAGCCTGCCTGTCCCTCCCGTCATCCGTGTACTTTAGCTTTGGTATTGGTATCCCATAAGTAATGGATGATCCGTGGACTGGATACACTTAACAAGAGAAAACATAATTTATGCTTACCTGATAAATTTATTTCTCTTGTAGTGTATCCAGTCCACGGCCCGCCCTGTCACTTTAAGGCAGGTAATTTTTCCATTAAACTACAGTCACCACTGCACCCTATGGTTTTCCTTTCTCTGCATGTTTTCGGTCGAATGACTGGTAATGGCAGTTAGGGGAGGAGCTATATAGCAGCTCTGCTGGGTGAATCCTCTTGCACTTCCTGTTGGGGAGGAGTTAATATCCCATAAGTAATGGATGATCCGTGGACTGGATACACTACAAGAGAAATAAATTTATCAGGTAAGCATAAATTATGTTTTTACACACACATTGCTTTTTAACTATGATTTAGGAGAGACTGTTGTAAGTTATTGCAAAAAAAAAAAAAAAAACACTCCAGGTTGTTTTCTGCAAAGCACCCTGAGTACATCTATCCCCCCCCATGCATAGGTTTGACAGGGGTTTTGGTAAAAACAGCCCCAATTTTAGAACTTATAAAAAAATAGAGTAGTGAAATATAAAAATCTGGTAAAGTAAAAGTAAAAAAAAAAAACTCTAACAGTAAACATAACCAAAAAAAAAGAGTAACAGCAAATGTATTTATTTTTTAAAAATGGACCATTGTATGGTACCGCTTGAAGCAGTCCCCAATGCAAAATACAGGCTGTCCAGGGTAATCAGGACAGTAATATATGGTGTCTCTTCTATACCCCCTCTTGGTACAGACTCTGCATTTTTTTTTGGTTTCTGCTTTGCGGCAGTAGGGGAAGCAGGTGTATCTTGGTACAAAATCCCCGAAATGATCTGGAGCTAAAACTGTAAAAAAGTCTGTTTCATTCTGGGGTTTGCTTTTTGAACAACAAAAAAGCGTTGTGGGTTGCAATCCGCATTAAGTAAATTGCAACCTTTTTGTACCAGGCCCTCGTCTTCCGCAGATCAACCCCACCCGTATGCTGGTTATAAGACTGATGCACACTGGCTTCTTTATAATCTCAGATCTGCCATGTACAGGGATCACCACCGTCCTCTCTGTGTGGATGGTGGCAAGAAGGTATAAATCCTTCTTGTCTCTGTACTTAAGTGCCAACAGCTCCTCTTGGCACAGAGCTGAGGTCTCCCCCCTTCGTAGCCGGGTGTGGGCAAGTTGTCCGGGGAAACCTGCACGGTTCTTTTTCATTGTACCGCAAGCTATTGAATCAAAGCAATACCCAATATACACTGGAAACAGCAACTTCTGGAGTAAGTGATCGTGAAAACTGGGAATCTGCCTATTCCCCCAATTCACATAAAGCAACATCAAATGTCCACAGTACTTATTAATTTCTTATAATCTTTATTCCAAAACCATACAAAAAGCCTTTTTGTATGGTTTTGGAAAAAGATTATAAGAAATTAATAAGTGCTGTTGACATTTGCTGTTGCTTTATGTGAATCAAAGCAATACAGTAGCTTGAACAAATGGACACTTGTATAATTATTGTCTAAGTACAAGTGATATCCTTTGTTCATTAGGGGAAATATCAGGTCCAAGACAATCTTGCCAGTGGTTCCCATATGTTCTGGACAACCTGGAGGGACAAGGTAGCTATCCTTTCCCTCATACACCCGGAAGGCCTGAATATACCCAGCCTCGCTCTCACAGAGCTTATACACCTTTACCCCATACCTGGAGCGCTTGGAAGGAACATACTGCTTGAATCCCATCCTTCCCTTATACTTCATCAGGGATTTATCAACGCATATATTCCTTCCAAGTGTATAAGCATCTGCAAACCTGGCAGAAAAGTGGGTAATCAGGGGGCGGATTTTATACAGCCTGTCAAACTGGGGATGCTCCCTAGGGGGGCACAGGCTGTTGTCGCTGAAGTGCATGAAATGTAGAATCATTTCATACCTCTTCCTCGACATACTCTTGGAGAAAATGGGGGTAGAGCAGATGGGGATACTGCTCCAGTAGGAGCGAAATGAGGGTTTCTTTATGATGCCCATCAGCATAGTCAATGCCCAGAATTTTTTTAATTCTGGCACATTGATGGGGGCCCATTGCTGCTTTGCCAAATATGTTTCAGGCTTTGCAGCATGGAACTGATGGGCATATAAATTAGTTTGGGCGACAATGTTCCCCAATACATCATCGCCCAGAAACAACTCCAGAAACTGTTGGGGGCTAAATCCTGCAACATCTATTGATGCCAGGATTTGCTGTGAAGGGTGGGATATCAGGCCTCTGGAGATGAAGCGTTACCCACTCTTCAGCGGCAATGGCAGCAACACGCCTCTTTCTGGCAGGCAGCCACAGATACATCACTATCAGTTGAGACTGCATCTAATGATGTATTTAAGCATATGGCAGGGTCAAAATTGGGGTCTGAGTCAGGCATAGAGGCATCTAACTCTGATGCAAGGATGGCATACGCCTCCTCAGCACTATATGTTTTCTGTGACATTATTGTATCTGTCACAGAAAAAAAATTTCCACACAAAATTTAAATTAACTTAACTAAATGGCTCTGAAAAGAGCCTTTGGGTCTCTCAAAAAATTACAACAAAAATATTAACCCCTAAAAAAATGCACAGACAGCATAAAGTACAGCTATGCTACTGCCAGTAATTTATAATGATCACTGGCAAGCTAGGGGTTAATGGCTCTGAAAATTAAATTAAATGAGCTAAATGGCTCTGAAAATCGCCTTTGGGTCTCTCAAAAAATTACAAAAAAAATAACCACTAAAAAAATGCACATATAGCAAAAAAGTGCCAGTGATTTATAGTGATCACTAGCAAAAGAGCATTTGGGTCTCTCAATTATTAACAAATAAATTAAATAAATCTCTCTCCTGAACACAGGTCTCTCTCTCTCCAACAAAAACGCAAGTGAGGAGAGGGAGGGTGATCCACACTGATCAGAATCAATATTTACAAATATTGACATGATCGAAAAATGGGATATTTTAATCTAATATTTTTTTTGTGGAAGGCTCAGATTCGGTGACCCTAGCTTGCCCCTATGATGAGGCAGGCTAGGGACACCCCCAGAGGCCCCATTATGCACTGGGCATCGCCATCTTGGAAGCCTCGTGGGGGAGGGGGGCTATATGGGGCTTTTATTTTATTTTATATAATAAAAAACTTTTTTTTATTATTATTATTTTATACCACCGAGGCACATAGCACACAAGCAGAGCATTGGAAGCCTGTACGATCGCTTCTGATGCTCTGCTAGACTGCCGGGCTCCACGTGGAGCGAAACCGGAAGTGATCACTCGTGGGGGAGTGATCAATCTGGTCCCGGCAGTCGGGAACAGTATTGCAGGATGCCTCAACATCGAGGCATCGCTGCAACACTGTTAGAGCTGCTGGAAGAGACCTCGATCGCTTCCAGCGCTCAGTTTAGCCGACGCCATAAAGGGTACGTCCTTGGTCGTAAACTGCCTTTTTTTGCAGGACGTACCCTATATGCCGTCGGTCGTTAAGGGGTTAAACAACTTTCCAATTTACTTCAGTTATCAAATGTGTCTCATTATCTTGGTATCATTTATTGAAGAGTAAAACTAGGTAGACTTATAAGAGCTTAGGAGTGTGCACGTGACTTTAGTACTCTATGGCAGCAGTGTTTTGCAATATTATTTGCAGCTTTGTTATACAATGTTGCAACACACACATGCTGCCATAGAGTACTAAAGACACATGCACACTCCTGAGCTCATGAGCCTACCTAGTTTTACTCTTCAATAAAAGATACCAAGAGAACAAAACAATTTTGATAACAGAAGTAAATTGGAAGTTGTTTAAAATTGCTTGCTCTATCTGAATCATGACAGTTTATTTTTGACTTTACTGTCCCTTTAACCCCCCTTAAGGACCAAGACGTACAGGGTATGTCCTACAAAAACTGTCAGTTAGTGACCAAGGACGTACCCTGTACGTCCTCTGGGGTTTGAAGCTCTGGAAGTGATCCTGATCCCTTCCAGCAGCTTTAAAGGTATTGCAGTGATGCCTCGCTATTGAGGCATCACTGCAATACCTTTTTTTGGCACACTGATGCAGAGAGAGCCACTCTGTGGCCCTCTCTGCATCGGCCAGCAATGGTGCCGATCGTTGGTGGGTGGGAGCAGTTGCAGGGAGGGGGCCCATCGCTGGCAATCTTCCGGCCAGCAGTTGGAAATGATTGTCAGATGTGCGACGGAGCGCATGCGAGCGAGGGGGGTGGGTCATGTGCGTCCCGCGATCTGATACTAAAAAAATTTTAAGTTGTGGGTGACGATTGTGGGTGGGAGAAGGGGGGAAATCATTTTTCAAAATAGGTCTGGGAGGGGGAGGGAGTCGGGTATGGAGGGGGGCAGCTACACTACAGAAAAAATAATTTAAAAAAAGCCCCAGCTGCCACTTCCCAAAATGGTGGCAAATAGCTAGTGGGGGAGGGTTAGAGAGCTATTTGGGGGGATCAGAGAGGTTGGTGGCTAAGAGGGGATCCTACACAGCAGAATAATAATATTATTATTATTAACCCAAAGTTAGTGAAAAAGTGAACAGCAAAAATTAACCCTACAAGCTCCCTAATTAACCCCTTCACTGCTAAGCATTATACCAGCTTGGTGCGCAACGGCATTTAGCAGCCTTCTAGTTACCAAAAAGAAATGCCACAGCCATAAATGTCTACTATTTCTGAACAAAGGGGATCCCAGAGAAGCATTTACAATCATTTGTGGTTTAATTGCACAAGTTGTTTCTAAATATTTTCAATGAGAAACCTAAAGTTTGTGAAAAAGTGAATGATTTTTTTTTAATTTGATCGCATTTGGTGGTGAAATGGTGGCATGAAATATTCCAAAATGAGCCTAGATCAATACTTTGGTTTATCTACATGTCAAGTGATATTCAGGGATTCCTGACAGATATCAGTGTTTCTATGTAAAAACGGTATATAATGTATGTGTGTACAGTAAATGAGTAAGAGGAAAATTACAGCTAAACACAAACACTGCAGGAATGTAAAAATAGCCCTGGTCTCAAACGGTCAGAAAATGGAAAAGTGCTGTGGTCACTAAGGGGTTAAAGTGACCTGCAAAATTGTTTTATTAACCTGAGCGCATTGAAAAAATAAATGTAAAACTTGTTGTGGCGCTCTAGATGAGTCTGAGCATTTTTAGTTGCAGCTGTAGCGATATTCTGTACTTCAGCCAATAATTTGCAGATCCAGACGTATGGGCTGGAACATAGTTGCACCTTGTATAGACTATTTTAATTTTTTGATTACAGACTATTGATATATTGCTCTATCAACAAATAGTATTTTTTATTTACTTTAAAACCTGACAAGCTAGGGTTTTGTTTTTACTGTTTTTACTGATTTTTATTCTTCTACCTATATCTATTTGTTTAACAAGGTTTTTAACAAACACTAAAACATCTTCTTACCTTTATTGGCCTCTCTGTAGGTTTTAAGAAGGTAACACAAACTCGTCTGATCTAAGGTTCTTGGGAGAAAAACAAATATGTCCTTAATTAAAAAACAACAACAAAAAAAAAACACAACATAATTGTGATATTATTCAGACCTTAGTTAATGTGAATTGATCAGTGGATTTATGTGCTAAAATACAAAATATTAAAAAAAAATTAGAATTTACAATTTTTAACTGGAATCTGCTACACTCATTGAAGAAAACTTGCTTTGAATAAAATGGTGCATCATATACAAATGATAAAATATAGTAACCTAAACATACTAAAAGGAAAACAGAAAGTACTTAAAGGGACAGTATAAACCAATTTTCATATAACTGCATGTAATAGACACACTATAAAGGATAATATGCACAGATACTAATATAAAAATCCAGTATAAAACCGTTCAAAAACTTACTTAGAAGTTCCCAGTTTAGCTCTGTTGAAAAGGTTAGCAGGAACACCCACTGACAGTGGTTGTATAGCAAAAACAGCAGACACTCCCCCCTCCCCTGCATTTGAAAATACTTTTTTTCACAAACAAGAGCAAGCTGGCGTAGGTATACATCAGTATACTTCTGGGCTTGGTTAGGAGTCTGAAAATCAGCACAATGTTATTTAAAAATAAGCAAAACTATACTTTAAAAAAAAAAAAAAAAAAAAGCTGTATGTGCTATATAAATGGATCATCTACAAAACATTTATGCAAAGACATATCTAGTGTATAATGTCCCTTTAAATGGCAATGGAAGCTTAAACCATTGGATGTTTAAAATTAAAGTGATCGTTAAGTTTAATGGTTTGCTTATTCTGTTCTGTTAGTTCTGTTTTTAAAATGTGTAATATTTGTTTCCACATAAAAAAATGCTTATAAACATCTTTAAGTATTTATTAATTTACTGCTATTTCCCCCTCTTGCCCCCCTTTACGGAGTCTTTTTTCCCCTTCTGTGACATTTCACTCCTTCACCCAATAACCAGCGTTGCCATGTTGCTTGCTAATTTGTATGTGCTTTGTGACTTTGTCACCTTCCCAGTATCGGCCAAGGGGGGATGCATTACCTACTGTGTAGAGAGCGGGTGGGACCAATTTCTACGTCACTACAGTACATAAAAGCAAATGGAAGGGACAAAGGGAATATGAAAAGGAAAGGAATAAAAGTTTTATTGTTTTTTTTTTTTTAAATAAAGTCAGCAATTTTACATGTAATATAGTGGTATACATTGGAATGTCACATTGTTAAATATACCTGAATATACTACTTCATTTACCATTAAGGTGATAATCTGTCTTTTACACCTAAGGGGTTAAAATGCAATGGAAAAAAAATTCAGAATTAATCTCCACAATAGCATCTTATTGGGCATCAAAATGTAATCCCCCATCAAACGTAGTAAAGCAACTTAGCAATGTACAGTAATATATTTTGACTGCATCTCCTTTAATTTAAATCTAAAAAAAATATCTTAGTTTTAACATTCTGCTGAGATTTGAAACCTTCTCCTATGTGCTGCATGATGATTGGTTGATCAGTGCAGGAGCAAACTCAACAAAGAAGAGAGGAAAAAACATTTAAGAGGCATTTTAATGCGTGTCCCTGGACTACAAAGCAATGCACATGCTGTAGTTTTATCTGTCTATGTTAAAGGGACAGTAAACCTTAAAATTGCATCTTTCAAAAGAACAGATCTAAACTTTATATTTCATAATTGCATATTTTTTTTTAATTTAATGTTCAAAAAACACAATTTTTCTTCAATTGCACTCCCTCCGTTTTGCTAATTATGCAAATTCACTGGTGGCTTTACATATAGCCCTCGGGAGCGTGCACCTCTATTTTTAATCCCATGATTCTCTGGCTAAGCTTTCAGTACGACGAGTATTTCTTAGCTCTATCAATACACTGCAGAATGGTAGTCACATGATAAAGAACGGTAGCGTGAGAGACTGCAGTTTAGCACAGTAGCGTTATGTACATTCTGCACAACCTGTATAAGTTAAGTAAATTAAATCCCCGTAGGCATACGAGCATAAAATGCAGATTTATACTCTTCCACAGGGCTTTACATTTATGTTCTCCATTTACTGCAATATGAAATGAAAACTTATACACAAACTTTCAGCAATGCCATTTACTATGACATGTCTGATAACTACTATAATATGCTATATGAGCTGACGGGAGTGCTGCGCTGTCAGTTTGCTAATGGGCGATGCAGGCGCTAACTGAATTACACATGCTTCCTAACAAATAGACATGCGTGTATATTTGAACCCTATTGTAAATACGAACAGGAATTGCGCTTTGCCGTAATCAATATTCATAGAGCTAATTATTAAAAACACTCCGATTAGTCAATACCTTTTAGGAATTTCTGTGACTGCGTGCAGGGGCTGTCTGCTACTGAGAGAGCGGCATGTTTGCGGTTGGTAAAATAAAGGAAAAAGAATATAAAAATTAATATTTAAAAATATGTATTACGCTAAAGTTGTTAAAGGGACACTGAACCCACATTTTTTTCTTTCATGATTCAGGTAGAGCATGACATTTTAATCAACTTTCTAATTTACTCCTATTATTAATTTTTCTTCGTTCTCTTGATATCTTTATTTTAAAAGCAGGAATGTTAATCTTTAGCAGCCAGTCCATTTTAGGCTCAGCACCATGGATAATGCTTGCTTATTGGAGGTGTACATTTACCCACCAATAAGCAAGCATAACCCAGGTTCTCAACCAAAAATGGGCCGGCTCCTATGCATCACATTCCTGCTTTTTAAATAAAGATAGCAAGACAACAAAGAAAAGTTGATAATAGGAGTAAATTAGAAATTTGCTTAAAATTGCATGCTCTATCTGAATCATGAAAGAAATATTGGGGTTTAGTGTCCCTTTAATTCTACATTTAGTAAATGGAAATTGCAATATAATTACTCAGTAAGGTTTTCGACCCTTTAAGTACTATGGGCTTTTCTGTAACAGGACAGTTGTAGAAGAAATTTGTAAAGGTTGGCATACTTTGCAAAGCTTTTTGTAAGACTGGGCTACAATCCCATATTAATCACATGCAAAAATTATTCTTCTCATCTGTTAGCGCAACAATTTCAAAACATCCAATATGCCAATGAAGAAATGGATGTTCAATCGAAATTATAAAAAAACAAGACACACAGATTTGCAATTATTATATCTGGGTATGTGGGGATAGATTTGCGTCTGTTAAAGGGACAGTCAACACCCGAAAGAACTTTATCCCATACCTTTGATCCCCCAAAGACGATGGGCCTGCACCGCATCCCATTTTCAACACCTCTAGCGTTATACGAGTAATCGGCCAAAGCACATACATTTTTCTAATAGAGATATGGCAGCCAAACTCCCCCCACCGTGACGTAGTAGGTTTCAGTTTAATTGAATAAGCCAATCAGAATAAAATCCTCGGCTGGATTCTTAACACACGTTCACGCTTGCACTTCTGATTTCGGCTTGAAAACTGAAAGAACTTAAAATGCGCATGTGTCAACGGTTCATACATGAACGAGCATGGCATTTAGTAAAGAAGGGGACGAAAGAGGAGGGTTAGGAGTTTGGCTGCCATATCTCTATTAGAAAAACGTATGCCCCAAGGCAGAACATACAGTGATCTGAGATGTCATTGCAGAAAATGCAGCATGTCTGTGGAAAGAACAGGACAAAAACAGGAACTATTAGCGATTTAACTTTTTAGCGCTGCTCCACATTAGGCTGTTCTCTTCAGAGCTGTTCTCTAACTGCACTGTGTAAGTTTTCCTTATCACAGTTCCTCCAGAGCAACGTGCTGTTTGAAGTGAACAGTCAAATATGCAGTAGCGCTGCACAGTAGTAGTGCATTAATGGACTGGCTCTCAGAGATTGTTTCAAGCCCGTCCCCTAGCCTGTCACAGTCTGCAAAGCTGTTTTTTCTGAATGTAAAATGTTCGTATGAGCAATGCACCTTTTTTAGAGTATGTCTGCAGATAATTTGCAATGCAATTTCAACTACTTCACTATATTATAAAACTTTAAATATTGCTTTATTCTCCAGTTAATTAACACATTACAATTGAACTGGTGCTTTAGTGTAACTGCCTAATTTAAAATTGAAATTTAAAAATGACCTGCAGAAATTTTTTAACTAATAAAATCTCATCGCAGAAAGTGAAAAAAAGTTCTGCCTCTAGGGTGATTTGGACGATTACTAGTATAACGTTAGAGGTGTTGAAAATGGGATGCGGTGCAGGCGCATTGTCTTTGGCTGCTCGAAGGTATGGGATAAAGTTCTTTCGGGTGTTGACTGTCCCTTTAACTGCTTACTGATGGTAATTTGCTACAACAAAAATAAGGTATTTTTACACATTATTTATGTTTTTTTTAATTATTATGATTTTTGTATTTGCTTAAATACTAAATAAAGTTTAATATTAAATGAGGATAAAGACTGTCATCAAACGCATGGGCTCCTGTTTTGTGTTATCTATCTTTTCATATGCAGGAAAGGGGGGAGGTCTGCTCTTGTTTTCCCAGACACTATCAGTGGGTGTCCCAGACTAACCTCATCAACAGTGCTAAACTCTGAGCTTCTAAGTACTTTTTAAAAAGGTTTTATACTGGATGTTTATATCAGTATCTGTGCATATTCTTCTTTATAGTAGTGTCTATTGCATGCAGTTATATGAAAATGAGTGTATAATGTCCATTTAAGGAACAGGCATCCACTCCCTGTCTGTCAATTCAATTCCTGCAATGATCCTCACTTAGGTAACGGTCCTTCATCCATAATACACAACTCAAGTCTGTTATATGGAAGTTTATCAATAAGAATCTTAATTACACACTTTCCAGAAACCATGCAATGCACATTTGTGTTGCTAAGTATTTGGTAGACTTACTTCTGGGCTAAATGCTCTGTGAGCAGCTAATGTGAGATCAGATATAAGATTCATCAGAGAATGCAAAAACAAGAACAGTTCCATTGAACTCTGTTGCTCTTTTTGAGAAGTGTTCTATGTTTTTAGCTATGACGTTAAAATGGTGAAAACACTCTAAAATTTTGTAAACAGCTGTCTCCGCTCTGAACCAGCAGTTCTCTGCAGCTCCAGAGTAGTACCTTGCAGGGGTTAAACCAGGACTTGAGAATGAACAAAATCTATTTAAATAACAACTGGAAGACATAAAGCAGGTCATAAAAGTAAAATTTATCAAATAAAATTAGACTGCAAGCTCTTCACTGCCTGCAAGTTCGGGGGGGGGGGGGGATTAGTCTCAGACTACAATATATTAAATCAGAATGCATGTTATTGTATCATAATATAGGAATGAACTGTTTGCCTGCCAAAAATAAATAAAAGATGCAATACATCACTAATGGATGTGCTGCAGTCCCCTTTGGCAGCCAAAGGTATAAAACATAAATCCTCAATATATTCATCAGTTGTTTGCTACAAGGAAGAACAAAATTGGAGTATATTACCTAATTTGGTAAAAATCACAAACTCCTCAGCCTCAGGCAGGGATTAACCTCTTAGCTACCTGAAAAGTTCTCAACACATTGTTTTGTCGCTATACCAAGGGTTAAAAAAAAAAGTTTGTAAATGTATTGATCAATTGCATGGGCACCGGGATAGGAGCAATAAAAGAGTTACGCTGTTATAAATAAATAACAAGCGTGTCATACTGTTAGTGCTAACGTTTGCATACTAGTGATTCTGCACAAATATGTAACAATAAACACTCACAACAAAGACTAACAGGAGTTTACAGCTATGTGCACAGCTTCACGCAGCAACAAACTCTCTTCAGGATGTAGCTTCGTCTACACTGAATGTCACGTGACTTCCCTGTGTACAGAAAGTCAGAGCGACCAAACTTCCTAAACTCTCAAACTTGCAGTTTGTGCCTGCTGTACAGATTGTATGTAAAGCATAACTGCTGCTGCTGCCTATAGAAGTGAAAATAATTATTTTCACAGCCATACTAAGTATTTCAAAAATGTATATGGGGGTTCATATGAGGGCTACCAACAATACTGCAGTGTTTGTGTCACTAGAAAATAAAGGGGAGCCATATTTTGGGGTGTAAATGTTTTCTCCATAGACTTTCCCCAGCCAGCTAGAGCTGCTAACCTACATGGATACATTGTATGAAACACTCAGCCTACATGTTTTTATACATTCCTGCAGGTTTTTTTTTACATTTGTAACTGTTTACTGTGCAACCCTGTCAGTACCTACTCTACAAACTGCTGAGAAAATAATCTTCCCACAGAATGGGCAGCTCATAGCCTGGTCACACAGTCTAATAGGGACAGGCAAACCCCACACAGCCTTTAAGAGGTCAACTAGCACCACACACACAGTTGCAGTAATGTTCACACAGTGCAACCTTAAAGGGCAGCTTGGCACCTGCTCACAGAGGCTTAAAGGGGCAGGCACACTCAACCTTTAGTGGGTAAACTCACACCACATGCATGTCTTAAAGGGAGTGATAACAGTATGCATCTGCACGCAACTCATACAGCCTTAAATGGACGTTGTGCCTTAAAGGGACAGGGGCACATGCTCACGCACACACACAGAGCGCGAACAGCCTTTAAAGGGACAAAGTGCACCACACGCACAGTCTTAAAGGGACAGAAGACAGTAATGCTCAAACAGTGCAACCTTAAAGGGCAGCTTAGCACCTGTTCACACACTCTTAAAGGGGCAGGCACACACAACCTTTAGTGGGTAAACTCACACCACACGCACAGTCTTAAATGGAGCAATAACACTATGCATCTGCGTGTAACGCACACAGCCTTAAACGGACAGTTTGTCTTAAAGGGGCAGGGGCACGTTCGCATGCAAACACACACACACATACACACACAGAATGCACAGTCTTTAAAGGGACAACTTGCACCACATGCACACAGTCTTAAAGGGATACTAAACAATTTTTTTTCTTTCATGATTCAGATTGAGCATGCAATTTTAAGCAACTTTCTTTTTACTCCTATTATCAATTTTTCGTCATTTTCTTGCTATCTTTATTTAAAAATCAGGAATGTAAGCTTAGGAGCCGGCCAATTTTTGGTTCAGAACCTGGGTTATGCTTGCTTATTGGTGGCTAATTGTAGCCACCAATAAGCAAGCGCTATCTGGGGTGCTGAACCTAAAATGGTCCAGAAGCTTTACGCTCTTTCTTTTTAAATAGCAAGTAAACTACGAAAAAAATTGATTATAGGAGTAAATTAGAAAGTGGCATAACATTGCATGTTCTATCTGAATCATAAAAGAGAAAAATTGTGTTTAGTATTTCTTTAAAGGAACAGCTCACACCATGCACAGTCTTTAAGGGACAGGCACACAGGCTTTTAAGAACACCCAAATGCACAAATCCTTAAAGGAGCACTCACTCTGAAAGTGATAAACACAAACACAGCCTTTAAAGAGGCAGCTGAAACCACACACAGTTTTAATGGTACAGGTGCACAAACACAGCACATACAGCCTTAAGGGCACTGATCCCATCACGCTTGCACAGTCTTAAAGGCACAGACACACATAGTCCTTAAAGTGATAGTAAACTTTCCCCTTTGTCTAAACAGATCTGGAAATTTAGAGGTATTTTAGATGGAGTTTAACTCTTTAGTTATAATAAAAATGCGTTATAACTTACTTTTCAATGTAGCATTGAAATTCAAATACCCCGCTCTCTGACTGCCCACTTCAAAATTAATATTTTTGTTGAGCAAACGGTTTGAAATATTCTCCAATCTGTGCTCTACAACAAAAGTGCTGTATGGCTAGAGCACTGATTGGAGAACAGCTCAAGAAAAAAATAACTTTTGAAGTGCATTTAAGTGCTACATCAAAAAGTTATAGTGCATCTTTATATTACAATTGATGAATTAAACTCCTTCTAAAATATCATTTAGACAAAGGGGAAAGTTTACTATTACTTTAAGGTACTGGGAAAAATTTACACAGCCTTAAACCCTTCATGCCGGTGTTCCAAGAAAACCGCGAACCTTTGAAAGTAGCACTGGTAGTATAGATTTACAAAAGCTTTCATCTGTACAAATCAATAACATCAACCTGTGTCTCCCTGTCTTATCAATGTATTATTGTTTTTTTAATACATTGATATCTGCTGAAACATTATCTCTTTTTCTGGCTATAATTATTGTCTTATCCAGTGCAACTCCCTCATTGAACTAATGCTTTTTAATGTAAAGTAATGGGAATGCGCATTAGAAGTGTTTTGCACAGCTGGGTGCGGTATAGAGTGAGTTCAAAATAGACGGTCCATGAATTTTATAGGTATAGAAATTGAAGTAGTGATGTGTGCGGCCAGTATTGTCATGCGCATTACGGTCAAACTTTGTGAAACAGCTGATCCTGTGACGTTTGCTACTTTCATGGGTTTGCTGTTTTCTCGGAACACCAGCATCAAAGAGTTACAATCAGAAATGTTAAAACGAAATTATGTGATCATCAATGCGATCATGTGATTTCAAAGCTGGCATCGAATAATGGAGAACGGCCTACACTTCTAGGCATGCCCCCAGTCTGGTTCTAGCTTGTGTCAAAGGCTCACTATTTGGATTCAACAGACTGTTAATTCTTTTTAGTAGAGGGCCTAGATGCAACCCAGATCGTGATGTCATCAGCGAGCGGAGTTTGGCAGCCATTTCAAAGTGGCCAGAAACAATATTAGCTTTAAAATAACTTTTTGTTATCGTTCCTGCTGCATGATATAGAAATGTGTACAAGAGGATATTTGCAGTTCAATCTAAGGTAAGACTTTAAGATGACTAAGGTGTAGACTGTCCCTTTAAGTTATTCATTCAGCAGATGTACACACTTAATGTGAGTGTGATCTGTGTCTCAGCAGTTTGTTGGCCTAGGTGGTTAGAAAAGTCAAAGATGAATGTCAGCTGAATGCCAAGTGCATGAGTGGGGTTGACAGTTGGTTGAGGTGGAGGAATAATATGCTATATTAATTGCAACGGTGATGAACATAAGAAAGGCTCCCAAAGAAATTTCATCTCACACTCAGACATTTACATAGAAATTTAACATATTTGCCACTGGGAAAATTTCTGATTATACAATGAGCAATAACACTGCAATATAGTTATTAAATGTACACACATTGAGATTCTCTTTAATTAGTAACTTTATGTTGAAACAGATTACATTCCATTTACATTTAGATGTTTAAAAATACAAGAACAGTATCTATCATTGTTAACCACAACAACAAAACGGTCATATACAAGCCAGGAACAGATCCTGACTCTTTTTTCAAGGATATATCCTTACCGGAGATTGCTGTACAAGCCATACACCAGCCATCAAGAATGGAAACGGCTAGGCCTGCTGTTCCCATGGAAAATTCTACCCGAGATGTCTAGATAAGTACTCTAATTTTTTAAGAGGAGGGGGGAATGTTTTGAATGTTTTGCATGTTAACGCCAAAGTGTCAGATTTGAGAGAAACGACATGGATTGGCCTTTTTCCCCACTCACACCTCTCTTTCTTGGGGGTAGGAGCAAAAGACTTCCCCCACAGTGGGTTACCAAGTTACTGTAAGAGAACTAAATTGCAGGACATTTCTGTATAACTCCATTAATGGAGGATAATATAAACTTAAAATAATGACATATGGTTAAATGTTTTGTTTTGAAATTTTTGCATACATTGTGTAAACAAGCCATTCAGTAGATATATGCTTTATTGTTATGCTAGAATAAATATTGTGCATTTGTCCCCCTCCTATCCCAACCCCTTCTTCCCTCCCCTCACTCCCTTTACCAATAGTCCTCCCGACCTGCTCTCCATGTTTTTCCTCCCCCCCCTACCATTCCCCCAAAAAGGTTTAACTAAGCATCTCCGTTGTTAAAACGAGAAATGATTAGATGAGTTGAATATGGAGAAAATGTCTGTTGTAGAAATACTAACCTTGTCCGGAGGTCATCCTTCAGTTAAACTCTTCTATCAGAGAGGTGCGAATAGAGAGCTAATCTCAAAGATCGCTACATCGCTATTACAAGTGAACTGCACCATACTTCACCTACTTTTTCCTCCTCTGTCCCCCATCTTTCTTCCCCACCCCTTTGGCCTCCCTCCCACCTTCCCAACTTTCTCCACTCCAAGGCTCACGCTATCATCCCTCTCCATACTCTGTGTCCCTGATGGCTTTTTCTTCTATTCTCCCCCCCCCCTTTTCCCTACCTTTCCCTTCCTCTATCTACCCTCTATTCCCCTCATTATGCTGGGTTCATAACTTTCACCTTATCAAATTATTTTCTTCTGTTTGCCTAACATGGGTGTACTCACCCCAACTGTTGAATTTGTTGTATTTGTTGTTTTGACCACAGAAAATTAACGTATTGTTTTTTCTGTTTTCACACTCATTGCGGCCTAAAAGATTGTTGTACTTTGCCTATAAATACTGTAACACATATATCCATTACAGTTCTCATCGGAAGTCTCCACTGAGATCTCTATACCCCTCCTCCCACTTCCTTCCCTTTTTTTTTTTTTTTTTTTTTCCCTTTCAAAATGCAAACTAACGGCTAGATTTAGAGTTTTGTCGGTAAGGACCCGCGTAGCTAACGCCGGCTTTTTTCTGGCCGCACCATAAAAATAACTCTGGTATTGAGAGGCCACATAAAGGCTGCGTTAGGCTCCAAAAAAGGAGCGTAGAGCATATTTAACGCAGCTTCAACTCTCAATACCAGATTTGCTTACGCAAGCGGCCATCCAATCAGCCAATCAGATTGAGCTCGCATTCTATTGGCTGTTCCAATCAGCCAATCGGATTGAACTTGATTCTGATTGGCTGATTCCATCAGCCAATCAGAATATTCCTACCTTAATTCCGATTGGCTGATAGAATCCTATCAGCCAATCGGAATTCAAGGGACGCCATCTTGGATGACGTCCCTTAAAGGAACCGTCATTCTTCAGTTGGACGTCGCCGAAGATGGGTCCGCGGTGGAGGTCTTCAGGATGGAGCCGGTCCTCATCGGATGAAGATAGAAGATGCCGCTTGGAAGATGATGGTTGCCGGTCCGGATCTACTCTTCTTCCCGGATAGGATGAAGACTTTGGAGCCTCTTCTGGACCTCTTCAGCCACCGGATGATGGATCGCCAGCCCCCGCTTGGGTTGGATGAAGATTTTGGAGCCAGGACCGATCGGTGATACCCGGTGAGGTGAAGACAAGGTAGGATGATCTTCAGGGGCTTAGTGTTAGGTTTATTTAAGGGGGGTTTGGGTTAGATTAGGGGTATGTGGGTGGTGGGTTGTAATGTTGGGGGGGGGTATTGTATGTGTTTTTTTTTACAGGCAAAAGAGCTGAACTTCTTGGGGCATGCCCCGCAAAGGGCCCTGTTCAGGGCTGGTAAGGTAAAAGAGCTTTGAACTTTAGTAATTTAGAATAGGGTAGGACATTTTTTATTTTGGGGGTCTTTGTTATTTTATTAGGCGGCTTAGAGTAGGTGTAATTAGTTTAAAATTGTAATATTTTTCTTATGTTTGTAAATATTTTTTTATTTTTTGTAACTTAGTTCTTTTTTATTTTTTGTACTTTAGTTAGTTTATTTCATTGTAGTTATTTGTAGGTATTGTATTTAATTAATGTATTGATAGTGTAGTGTTAGGTTTAATTGTAGGTAATTGTAGGTATTTTATTTAATTAATTTAATGATAGTATAGTGATTTAATTGTAACTTAGGTTAGGATTTATTTTACAGGTAATTTTGTAATTATTTTAACTATTTTAGCTATTAAATAGTTCTTAACTATTTAATAGCTATTGTACCTGGTTAAAATAAATACAAAGTTACCTGTAAAATAAATATTAATCCTAAAATAGCTATAATATAATTATAATTTATATTGTAGCTATATTAGGATTTATTTTACAGGTAAGTATTTAGCTTTAAATAGGAATAATTTATTTAATAAGAGTTAATTAATTTCGTTAGATTTAAATTATATTTAAGTTAGGGGGGGTGTTAGTGTTAGGGTTAGACTTAGCTTTAGGGGTTAATACATTTATTAGAATAGCGGTGAGCTCCAGTCAGCAGATTAGGGGTTAATAATTGAAGTTAGGTGTCGGCGATGTTAGGGAGGGCAGATTAGGGGTTAATACTATTTATGATAGGGTTAGTGAGGCGGATTAGGGGTTAATAACTTTATTATAGTAGCAGTGCGGTCCGCTCGGCAGATAAGGGGTTAATAAGTGTAGGCAGGTGGAGGCGACGTTGAGGGGGGCAGATTAGGGGTTAATAAATATAATATAGGGGTCGGCGGTGTTAGGGGCAGCAGATTAGGGGTACATAAGGATAATTTAAGTAGCGGCGCTTTGCGGTCGGCAGATTAGGGGTTAATTATTGTAGGTAGCTGGTTGCGACGTTGTGGGGGGCAGGTTAGGGGTTAATAAATATAATATAAGGATCGGCGGTGTTAGGGGCAGCAGATTAGGGGTACATAAGGATAATTTAAGTAGCGGCGCTTTGCGGTCGGCAGATTAGGGGTTAATTATTGTAGGTAGCTGGCTGCAACGTTGTGGGGGGCAGGTTAGGGGTTAATAAATATATTATAGGGGTCGGCGGTGTTAGGGGCAGCAGATTAGGGGTACATAAGGATAACGTAGGTGGTGGTCGGCAGATTAGGGGTTAAAAAAATTAAATCGAGTGGCGGCGATGTGGGGGGGCCTCGGTTTAGGGGTACATAGGTAGTTTATGGGTGTTAGTGTACTTTAGAGCACAGTAGTTAAGAGCTTTATGAACCAGCGTTAGCCCAGAAAGCTCTTAACTACTGACTTTTTTCTGCGGCTGGAGTTTTGTCGTTAGAATTCTAACGCTCACTTCAGACACGACTCTAAATACCGGAGTTAGAAAAATCCCATTGAAAAGATAGGATACGCAATTGACGTAAGGGGATCTGCGGTATGGAAAAGTCGCGGCTGAAAAGTGAGCGTTAGACCCTTTTTTGAGTGACTCCAAATACCGGAGGTAGCCTAAAACCAGCGTTAGGAGCCTCTAACGCTGGTTTTCACGGCTGCCGCCAAACTCTAAATCTAGGCCTAAGACTAGTAGATTCCAAGACCACACAATACGACTGACCACAATTAATGCTAAAGGGTTAAATAACCCTGGCAAACGCTCTATAGCTTTCAGAGATCTGAACAAACTTAACAGTCAAATACTTATGCTTCAAGAGACTCACTTTCAGAGGGGAAAGGAACCCAAGTGGTACAACACACAATACCCCTCTGCCTTCTTTGCTTCGGGCCTGACAAAAGGGCGGGAGTGGGCATTATATTTCACAGAAATCTACCCATAAACATCCTTCAGACTGAAAAGGATCCAGAAGGCAGATTTATCTTACTGAGGGGACTACTATATGGACACCAAATTACTCTCATTAATATTTACGCTCCAAACCAGACACATATTGGATTTTTTAAAAAGATAGCGAATTTAATTCTGGATAACTCTCAGGGCGTAGTGTTTTTAGCAGGGGACTTTAACCTATCCTTAGAACCCCATATAGACTCGTCAAGGGGTACTTCATGCATAGCAAACAGGAAACTAAAAATAATCAGAACTATACTCCAAAACCTCACATTACACGACACATGGAGGACGCTGCATCCGTCAGACAGAGACTATACCTTTTACTCTAACCCTTACAATTGCTACACCAGGATTGATCATATCTATACTGACCCGCAAGGTCTATCTATAACAAACGAATGTACCATTGGCTCTATCACCTGGTCCGATCATGCCCCTGTAACTTGTAGCATACTCTGGCCGGATGTTCCGATAACACATAGAGTATGGAGACTAGAGGATACACTGCTCAGCGACCCAATATTTCTGGACTCAGTCCAAAAAAGTATAACGGAGTATTTCTCGCTAAATTCACAAACATCCTCATCCAGGCAATTAGAATGGGAGGCACACAAAACTGTTGTTAGAGGTATATTTATAAAACGTAAATCATTCCTAAATAGAATTTCCAGGGAAACACACGCAAATCTTTTACAAACAATTAAATCACTAGAAATAACCCATAAACAAAACCCATCTAATAAACAAATACTGGCTGACCTCACAGATAGCAGACTTTCGCTTAGGCAGCATCTGATTAAAATCCACCAACGAAAAGCAATGTTTCTTAGACAGTATTACTTTGAAGGGGGAAACAAACCCGGCAAAATCCTGGCCAGAAGCCTAAAGCGAAAACAATTGAGCACCTGCGTACACTCTCTCACCACACCTGATGGCCATTTAGTGAAAGATAGCCCCATGATCGCTGACACATTCCGTAAATACTACAACAGATTATATAATTTAAGGGGAAAAACTCCACAGGACAACTTCACTCTCGAGGACAACTTAAATCAATACTTTCGAGACCTTCATCTCCCAATTATAAGCACACAATCAGCCGACTCCCTCTCTATACCATAGAAGAACTCCAACAAGCGATCAATGACATCCCTTCTGGTAAAAGCCCAGGCCCCGATGGGCTTCCATCCATCTACTTTAAAAAATGTAAAGAAGTCTTATCTCCCCATATGTTGCAAATATTCAATAACCTTAGAGAAGACCCTAATATAACCAGAGCTCTGTTGGAAACCCACATTACAGTCCTGCCCAAACCCGGAAGACCGGCCACTAGCCCGAGTAATTTTAGACCTATCTCCTTGATTAATACTGATATGAAAATCCTGGCCAAAATCGTAGCGAATAGGTTAAATAAATACCTTCCAGACCTAATAGACAAGGATCAGGTAGGGTTCATTCCGGGGAGGGAAGCGAGAGATAATATCACAAAAGTTATACAATTGATAAATCACGCCAAAAGTACTGGAACCCCTATGGTCCTATTAGCATCAGATGCAGAAAAGGCCTTCGATAGGGTGGGCTGGCTCTTCCTACGGAGAGCCATGAAAGAGATGGGAGTCCCGCAACCCTTCTTAAATATGTCAATGGCACTTTATTCTGCCCCAAACGCGAGGGTCCGTGTAAATGGTACCCTCTCCGATACATTCTGTATCACTAATGGGACAAGGCAGGGCTGTCCACTATCACCCTTATTATTCGCTATTTCCATTGAGGTTCTCGCACATAGAATTAGGTTAAATAATAAGATTACAGGAATTAAGGTTGGGGATATGGAATGCAAACAAGCCCTGTATGCAGATGATATCCTTTTTACATTATCCAAAGCAGAAACTTCCGTCCCAGAATTGTTGAAAGAATTTGATTCATATAGTAAGGTATCTAATTTTCTCCTTAATTTAAACAAATCAGAACTCATGAACATTAATACCAACCCACAGCACATACATCATCTGAATTAGAAACACCATATACCAATAGCACGCCACAAGATTAAATACTTGGGGATACAATTAACACCAAATGTTCAGGACTTATTCAAACACAACTATATCCCTTTAAAAAATGACATCACCAGGGACTTGTCAAGTTGGAGGAACAAACCCATTTCTTGGCTAGGGAGGATAGGAGTATTAAAAATGAATATCCTACCTAGGATTCTCTATATACTTCAGGCGCTACCAATCCCTTTACCGGCAGGGTATCTCAAACAAATACAATCCACAATAGAAAGCTACATATGGGCTAACGCCAGACCCAGGATTCCGAAGAAGACACTGTATATGCCCAGGGATAGAGGGGGTTTAGGTTTACCAAATCTTTCTATCTATAGGAGAGCAATTTTCTTACAGAGAGTTGTAGAGTGGTCCCACAATGATACAAGCAAGGCTTGGCTACACTTAGACAGACAAATATTTTCTCTAAATAATGTGGGTACATTGGCGTGGACCCATTGGCGTGGACCCCCACAGCACACAGGCCAAAAAATTTACATAAATACCTTACAGCAGAAACGCTATCAGAATGGGATAAAATCCTGGCGACTAGCACCCACATCTCATCAAGATACTCTCCTCTCACACCGATAATTGAGAACCAGGACCTTCCATATAGCAAATTAGGCAGTAGACTAAAACAACCTTACAACTTGAGAGTGGGCTCTATGCAGTTCCTTAGGGAAAACAATATCATTAAAACACAGGCCCAATTAGCCGAGACGCATGGAGAATTGTTCTCCTCGTGGCTCAATTTCAATCAACTGCTTCACTTTATCTCCCATCACAAATTTAGGAATGAGTTGGGCCGCGGACTTACTCCCTTTGAGGGGCTTTGTGTCCTCCCGAACACTCCAAGACACCTTATCTCTCTTTTATATAGCATAATCTCCTCTGACAACCAAAAAACCCTACCCCCCTATACTTTTGCATGGAACAGAGAGTCACCTCAGAACATCGAGCAAGACTCATGGATAAAAGCCTTTGAGCTCACAAAACGCTCCTCAGTGTCCGCCAATATACAGGAAATGCACTATAAGCTTATGAGTCGATGGTACCTTACCCCCACCAGGCTTCATAAAATGTTCCCTTCCCTCAACAGCACTTGCTGGAGAGGATGCGGCGGAGAGGGCTCTTTATCACATATCTGGTGGTCATGCCCTAAACTGGAGGGATTTTGGGCGGCCATATTTTCTATAATCTCAAATCTACTAAACACTCATGTACCCAATAGCATAGGGAGTATACTATTTTGCTCATTACCTAAAATTAAAGATCCGATTAGACAGGCTCTCTTAATGATTATGTTAACTGGAGCGAAAAAACTTATCCCTAAAAGATGGAAAACACAAGAGATTCCATCTGTGGAAGAGTGGAGGAGTCAAGTTACAGAACTTATTGCACTAGAGAGATACCACTATCTTAAAATAGACAAATTAGACATGCACGAATTGATCTTGGCAACTTGGAAAGGCACTATATAAAGGGGTGGGGATGTAGAATGAGAAGATTGGAAATTATTAGTAATTTTTTTTTTTCTCTCTCCCTGTCCCTCTATATCCTTTTCTCCTCTGACTTTCTTTTCTTTAGTCTTTACCATAACTAGCTATTAAGACTGTACTGTTGGATATTTAAGCTAAACAGGACACGGATTCTGATGGTAAGAGTCTGTGGGCAAAGTATATAACTTGACTTGAAAGCAATTGAAAAAGAAAAAAAAAGAAAAAGAAGGAGCTCTGTAAAGGACTATACATGAGTGTACATTACCATGTTCTTTATGTTTCTTTTTGTATGAATGTGCCTTCATGTATATGTTGTAAACTTAAATTTTCACCAATAAAGCTCTTTTGAAACGAAAAAAAAAAAAAGAAAAATACAAGAACAAACAAATTTCTAAAAGAAACTAGCATAGATGATACAGTTATCTTATTTTACTGTTGAGTAGAGATCCCTGTCAATTGGGTTTACTCACAGTGAATAGTTCTTGGCAATAACCATAAAAAAAAGCAAAACATTATCATCTACAACTGATGATTTAAACTCAAATTCGTTAAGATATAAGGAAAATAGTTCCCTACTTGTAGCAAACTGTCTGCCCAACTTACGCTCTGCCGCATCTACAAGTTCTCAATATTTTGGGTATGAATTTCTTTATCATTTGGATGCACAAAGTTCTGCTGATGGACCACTATAAAATGTTTGTAGATTCCATTCCCAAGCAGTTCAATATTTTTATAGGCCAGCCAGCCAGCCATCAGAAATTATATGACTCCCTGGCAATATTTGCTGCTGTATTACACGTTTAAGTGTGGCAGCTCTTTGGTCAGGAACAATACATAAGAAACAACTTTTTGACCCGCTTTCTATTCCACCAAACACCCATTGTCCTTCCGTCCAACGACCTCTGTGGTATTTTAGATGAAAGTACTTGCTTTCTTTTATTTCTTCTACAATTGGGTTTCCATCTGCATCAAATCCACCTAATTCTGTAAAGGAACATTCTAAATATTTTCCGCATTCCTCTCAGCAGAAATTGAACCAGTCAACTACTGTATTTTTAACTTGGATGCTTGCTTCGTACCGTGCCAAGTTTTGATTCATATCTTGTGCCCAGCAATGCACCAAAAAAATTATTTGCTTGAAAAACATGACTGTGAATAAAAAATTAACCATGACGTACATTTTTCATGTAAACACGTGTTTTCCATCAATGCCATGACTATAATTTTGTTATTGACAGTGCTGGTTACAGGTTTCATATATGTGACTGTTCCTTATTAACCTACGACTGGGTAGCCAACACTTTGATGCCTCTGTGTCATGGAGTTCCTCTGCAAGGCTTGAAAGTTTTCATATATCACTTTGAATGTTTGCTGCATCCATAATATTTTGAACTATGGTAGTTCAATTTAAAGATGGTATTACTGCCATTACCACTTTTATTGGATGAGGTGCTTAATGTACAAAGAGCAGTATCTGAAACTGGCCCTGTCTTTTAGCTGACAATACCGCAATCTCCTCAGCACAACAGTATCTGTTTATAAACATGTGCTGCGTTTCCCTCTCTTATGTGGTGTAGGAAGAGATGCTGTTTTCCAGGGCTTGAGCTGAATACAATGTTTATGATTTTATAATTAAGCCCTTGATTAGAAGGTAACCTAAACATCCTGCAATGTTTTCACTGCATTTGCCTCTTAATGTGTGAAAGGTCATAGCTGTTTTCCGCATTATATTGATACATTTATTGGCAGCCTGGCTCTGTTAGTGTCTAATTTCTTAGTTAAACATAACCATTTGCTTTAGTTTGACATGAACAGTTTTTTACAAAATGAAGCTTACACTCAGAAGATGAGTTTGTTTAGAAGGTTGTATTAGTTGTCAAACAGCACACAGTCTGCTTGTTGTGACATCACCAGGTCCTTTTCTGGATGGGATCTAGCTGCTATTTCTGACAGTGGTGTCTCACACTGGATTTGTATTCATACATGTTGTTGTACTTGTGAATTTGAGAGGTACCATCACACTAAAAGATTTAGATGAGAATATAGAGATTTGCAGCTATATAGACAAACATGTATTATTGCCAGGACACACTAAAACAGTAAGAAAGCCTTGCAAGATTATTTAAAACAATGTTAAAGCAAACATAAATGCTATAAACGCTATATAGCTATTAGAAATTTGGTATTTCACCTTGTGCTGACAGACATCTGAGTAACCATGTGTGTTGTGTCTGACATGTTTTTAGTTTATAATGCATTGGGCAAGTTATTTGTTCAAAATGTGGATTTGTTTTAACCCCATTACGATGTATATATACGTTGTGCAGTACTTTGCTTATTGTACCGCACAACTTATCCGTCGGAGCTGCAGGAAGCTCCAGCAGTCTCGACTGTTAAATTACAGCCAAGAGCTGGAGTTCCTGAGCTTATGGTCTGTCTTCATATGGAACCGGAGCACGATCAGTTATCTCTACACTAAAGCTAAAATTAACATTACAAGCTACCTGATTAACCCCTTCCCTGCCGGGAATAATAGAAGTGTGGTGCGCAGCTGCAATTAGCAGCATTCTTATTACCAAGAAGCAATGACAGACATGTATGTCTGCTATTTCTGAACAAAGGGTATCCCAGAGAAGCTTTTAAAAATATTTGTGTCATGATTGCACAATCTGTTTGTAAATAATTTAAGTGAAATGGTGGCATGAGATATACAAAAATGGGCCTAGATCAATACTTTGGGTTGTCTAAAATATATAGTTTTGAAAGGTTAAAAAAAAAAAAAAGCAAGGCTCTATTTCTGTTTAAATGGAGTGATAGCAAAAATGCTAAAAATTCTCTGATATTTTAAGCAAGTTCTTCTCCGAAAGTCCCGGTAGAAGCATTGTTTTAAATATATCTATAATTGAAAATTCATACTGGACATAACAAATTCAGTGCTAATTGCACTTCCTTGCTTAGAAGAATACAATAGCTAGTCACTGCATTCCCAAGTCAGCCAAGTACAAGCATCTATCATGTGCTATTAATATATGTAACCACAGCACAAAATGTCAACAATACAAATTTTCCCTACAATTATTGGTTTCTAATACTATGATAATGAAATCAAGATTAATGCCTTAACACCACATGCAGTACAAATACAAAAACAAAGTGAATATGCAAAATCTGCAATAAGTGAATAGAAACAGAACAGAAACCGTCCCAATTAGCTACTAACTGGGTATGAATATGCTGCGGTGCAGACACAGTAGCTTCTGTTTAAAGGGACATAGAACTGCAAAGCAAAAAATGTTCTAATGTGTTAAAACATTTTTATTATCACATTATTGCATACAACTCTGTGTTTAACCTGTCAGTGTCCACTGTGAGGAACATAGTGAAGAAATGGAAGACCACAGGCACGGTTCTTGTTAAGGCTAGAAGTGTCAGGTCAAGTAAAATATCGGAGAGGCAAAGGCAAAGGATGGTGAGAACGGTGAAAAACAGCCCACAGACCCCCTCCAAAGACCTACAACATCATCTTGCTGCAGATGGTGTCACTGTGCATCGTTCAACAATTCAGCACACTTTGCACAAAGAGAAGCTGTATGGGAGAGGGATGCGGAAGAAGCCTTTTCTGCAAACACGACACAAACAGAGTCACTTGAGGTATGCAAACACACATTTGGACAAGCCAGCTTCATTTTGGAAGAAGGTGCTGTGGACTGATGAAACAAAGATTGAGTTATTTGGTCATAACAAGCTGCATTATGCATGGTGGCAAAAGAACACAGCATTCCAAGACAAACACTTGCTACCCACAGTAAAATTCAGTGGATGTTCCATCATGCTGTGGGGCTGTGTGGCCAGAGCCGGTACTGGGAATCTTGTTAAAGTTGAGGGTTGCATGGATTCCACTCAATATCAGCAGATACTTGAGAATAATGTTGAGGAATCAGTCACAAAGTTGAAATTACGCTGGGGCTGGATATTTCAACAAGACAATGACCCAAAACACTGCTAAAAATCTATTTTGGCATTTATGCAGAGGAATAAGTACAATGTTCTGGATTGTCCATCCCAGTCCCCAGACCTGCATATTATTAAAAATCTGTGGGGTGATTTGAAGCAGGCTGTCCATGCTCGACAACCATTAAACCTAACTGAACTGGAGATGTTTTGCAAGAAGGAATGGTCCAAAATACCTTCATCAAGAATCCAGACACTCATTACAGGCTATAGGTAGCGTCTATAGACTGTTATTTCTGCTAAAGGAGGCGCTACTAAATATTGATGCAATATTTCTGTTGGGGTGCCCAAATTTATGCACCTTTCTAATTTTGTTTTGATGCATATTGCACATTTTCTGTTAATCCAATAAACCTCATTTCACTACTGAAATATTACCGTGTCCTTCAGTTATTTGATAGATCAAAATGAAATTGCTGATCCAAACACACAATTATTTATAAATGAAAATCATGGAAATTGTCAGGGGTGCCTAAACTTTTGCATACAACTGTATATATATATATCATCTATCTATCTATCTATCTATCTATCTATCTATCTATCTATCTATCTATCTATCTATCTATCTATCTATCTATTTCTCTAGCTCTATCTATTTATCTATCTATCTATCTATTATCTGTATTAACATTGTATTTCCTAAAGTGTGACCTAATAATTTAGTGCAAATTCACTTTTGCCACTTAAAAGAGGCAAATGTGCAGACTAAGAGGCCTATTTATCATAGGTCTTGCGGACCTGATCTGACAGTGCGGATTAGGTCCGACAGACCTCACAAGAGCTGCTGGTGCAACACCGCCCCCTGCAGACTCGCGGCCAATCGGCCACCAGCAGGGAGGTGTCAATCAACCCGATCGTACTCGATCGGGTTGAATTCCGGTGATGTCTGTCCGCCTGCTCAGAGCAGGCGGACAGGTTATGGAGCAGCGGTCTTTAGACTGCTGCTTCATAACTGCTGTTTCTGGCGAGTCGGAGCTTGATAGATAGGCCCCCTTATCTTTAAAATGGCTTACTTTTACCCTGAGCCCTTCTGTTATACATGGTCCTAAGGACCCATACTGTTTTTCACAATCTTAAAAGGAAAGGAAAAATTAAACTTGTAGGACTCAGATAGAGCATGCAATTTTAAGACACTTTTAAATTCACTTATATTTTCAAATTAACTTTATTCTCTTGGTAAGGATTCCAAGAGAATGAAGCAATTTTCATAATAGAAGTACACTGAAATTTTTTCAAAATTGTATGCTCTAATGAATAATGAAAGACAAAAAAATTGTGTTTCATGTCCTTTTAACATTTTATCATTTAGATTGGATGAGATATTAATGTTACTAACTTTTTCTTTAAAGTTCCCATGAATCTGAAATCACAGCAACGTATTCCATAATGAGCTGCTTGCCTACATTTGTTGAGTTCATCCTTTTGACATTTTGCTGGAGTATGCAATTCTGTATTGCTGTGATTCCTCTTCTTGCCCTCCCTACCCTATTTGCTATAGTTTCTATTAAAGAAACCTGGGACCACCCAATTCCACCCCTGCTTCCTAGCCCCGACATGTGGGATGCAAAATGTTAGGAGTTATACATCTAAATAAAGCTCTCCACCAAAAATTAGAGTAAAAAAATAAAATAGATCCACTATGCTAAAAACACAGTCTGTCAAGGAAAGCAACAATATTTGCAGCTGATTATAAAAACAAGTATAAATTAAAGGGACATTGTACGCTGGATTTTTCTTTGCATACATTTTTTGCAGATTATCCATTTATATAACCCATCTGGGAGTGTTTTTGTAAAAATGTATAGCTTTGCTTATTTTTAATAACATTGTGCTGATTTTCATACTCCTAACCAAGCTCCAGTGTTTTAGATGTATACGGATGTCTACAGATTCCTGCTTGCTACTGCTTGTGTAATCTGTCTTTTCATATGCAGGGGAGTGGGATTGTCTGATGTTCCTGTTTTTCCATCCTCTTTCACTGGGTGTCCCAGCCTAACCTCATCAAGATTGCTAAACTTTGAGCTTTTAAGTAAGTTTTTAAAAGGTTTTATACTGGATTTTTAGCTCAGTATCTGTGCATATTCTTCTTTATAGTAGTGTCTATTAAATGCAGCTACTGTATATGAAAATTGGTGAATACTGTCCTTTTAAATGAGATCTCAATGCTATGCAATCATTGCTCACTATCTTACACTAGCAGGGGTTGTCTTCTAACATGTAGATTGCAACCTGCTATGTCAATTTACATTGTCAAATCAAATATCTGCATTGTTAGACCGCGAAAGTGCATGCATTATATGCCCTCATGGTTATGCACTCAGCTAAGTGGTATATGGTGATGCAATACAAATATATTATTATTATTATAATTATTATTATTAATAATATTAATAGTAATAATAATAATTATCTATCTTCTATACCTATCTATCTATTTATCTATCTATCATCTATATCTATCTATCTATCTATCTATCTATCTATCTATCTATCTATCTATCTATCTATCTATCTATCTATCATCTATCTATCTATCTATCTATCTATCTATCTATCTATCTATCTATCTATCTATCTATCATCTATCTATCTATCTATCTATCTATCTATCTATCTATCTATCTATCTATCTATCTATCTATCATCTATGTCTGTTTGTTTACCTGTTTATAAATCCTGAATATTGTAATGTGTCTGGATCGTATTGTAAAACATGTTATTGGATTAGACAACAGATATATATTGTCAGTACGAGAAACTATCTGTGAATTGCAGCTACTCTCATCTCTTGTATAAACTCTTCTCTGTATAACAGACATTGTTGGTCTTCCTTGCCCTCTGTTGTCTCAGAACCACGTGAGTGGAGGAAGCAGCAGTAGGCAGAGCACCAGCCTGAGGGGGCACTAAACCTGCTTTTGAGATGATCAGCCTATACACTGCTTTGAATTAGTGTCAGAGTTGCAGGCTTTTGTTATTGATTTTCTGTTAATAGCAGGTAATTCACAAAATTCACTTAGATGAATAGAGAAACAAATTCCCTGGTTTCAGTAGAAAACAATGTTAAATATTCTATTGCGTTTTTCTAGTAAATCTTAAAACATTGTGCAATGTATTGGTTTGTTAACAAGCAAATCATTTACATTATCAAAAACATATCAAACATGCATACAATATAAATAAATATGAATGCAGGCCAAACATAGAGTCTATTCGATTGCGCTTTTCCATATAAAAATGAAATCCTAATTTAGAGCTAGATTACACGTAGAGGGCTAATTTAATGTGCTCCCGTAATCAGGCAAATTCGCCAATTTACGGGTGCATGTTAAATAACCAGCCATTACGAGTGGCGTGTTAATGCTACCGCAAGTTTGTGGTAGCACTTTGTGTTCAGTAAAATTAATTAGAGGTCAGACCTCTGGTTAATTTAAAAAATGTCCCCAGATTGCCCCTCAAAATAAAGAGTATAGTTCCTTTTTAAAAATAAAATATATGAGCATCTTTTTTTATTTTTTATTTTAAATATAACTGCACTAAGCAGTTATAAGGGGTTAAAGTGAGCGGATATGGGGTATTAGAAAAAAGGGGCACTGAAAAGTGCTTTTACATTGCAGTCTATGGGGACTGTGTTTTAACTGTTAATATATATCTATATGCTTATATACATATATATTTATGTGTTAATACGTGTATATACACATATAAACACATAAATATATATTTAAACTTTGCTGCCCTCTTTACTTACCCTCTTCGCTGCGCTAGGTTCTGTGCTGTGTCTATCGGCATGAGAACAAGGCTTCCATTGGAAAGCGCAAAGCTTCCATGCAATGCAGACATAAGGCTGCGTTCACATTGCCTTAACTACTAACACCAGTGCTGATATTACGAGTGGTACACAAATATCATGCTTGTGCATAAGCTGTCAGCATTTATCATTGCACAAACATTTCTCGTAAAATGCTTGTACAATGCTGCCCCCTGCCGCTAGCAGGGGGTGTCAATCATCCCGATCGAATACAGTCGGGATGATTGCTGTCCGCCACCTCAGAGGTGGCGGACGAGTTAAGGGGCAGCGGTCTTAAGACCACTGCTTCTAAACTGCAGTTTCAGGGGAACCTGAAACTACGGGGGTAGATTGCAGCATTTGCTGCTTGATAAATCTACCCCAGATCTCAATCCCATAGAGCACCTGTGGAGAGATCCTAAAACAGCAGTTGGGAAAAGGAACCCTTCCAATCTGAACAGTTGGCTAAAGAAGAGTGGTCCAAAATTCCAGTAGAGAGGTGTAAGAAACTCTTTAATGGTTACAGGAAGCGATTGATTTCAATTACTTTTTCAAAGGGGTGTGCTACCAAATATTAAATTGAGGGTGACAATAATTTTGTCCAGTCCATTTTTGGAGTTTTGTGTGGAATGCTTCAGATTTGACTTTTTTTTCTCCACTTTTTTGTGTCATACCAATACAAACAAAAGAAATATACATGAGAATGCCTAAATATTTGTAATTGCAAGGGTTTTCTGGGCAAAGTGGTGCATTATCTGACAGAAATGCAGGGTGTCAATATTTTTTGGCCATGACTGTATATAAGTGAATTGGAGCTTTTTGCAGTTAAGTTGATGAAAACATGTAAACTCATATTTATGCAATATTCATTTTTAATAAAGTTTTATACTGTGTATTTGCTGTAAATATATCACATTCCAATGTTCTGCACATAGCCGATATGTTCTAAGAATTTATAAATAGATATTCCAATATATATATATATATATATATATATATATATATATCTATACCTATATATAAATCATGTATATATAGGTATAGATATATATTGTACCATAATACCATTAGTATGATGTTAGAATCTTTTTCCACTTTTTTTCTATGGGGTAATACGTGAACACACACGCGATATTGTAAGTTGAGCAATTTGCACTCGTCGGGTTAGCACACAAGCAAAAACAGTTTACTTTCAATTTATAATATGAGCACAACCCAACCAAAGCAAAAAGCTTACTTCTAGCGCAGTTAACACTTGAGCGGGAACTTTAATTAATGCTCTACTTGTTATCTGGCCCAAAATGTATAAAATGGAAATGAATATATATATATATATATATATATATATATATATATTCAGGGCTGTAAATGTCCACTATGTCCACTAGTCTTACTGCAGTGGATGTACAATAATATATATATTATATATATTTATATATATATATATATATATATATATATATATATATATATATATATATATATATATATATATATATATATATATAAAATAAAAACAAGAATTTATAGGTAGTACCTCTGTCCAAGACAGCTGAACAACCTGGGAGGCGCTAGCAAAAAGAAGTCTGGGAATTACTCAAGCTGCTGGGGGTTTACAGAAAAAGGGAGCTAGTTAGCCCTCACTACCAGTTCCTTATGTACTATAAAGTGCAAGAAGTTGAAACCTTCACAGCACTAGACTATTACATAGGTATACAATGATCATACAGTATAACAATTGACTTCAATAGGAGTATGTATAATATGAGAAATACAATGCAGTGAATTATTAGAATAAACACATAGAGGCCTACTTATCAAGCCGTCAACTTACTTGCATTCGCCGGCACCAATACGCTTGCCTTACATCATGGCCGCAGACCTGAATACGCTCTCCATATTTATATAAAAAGCTGTCAAAAAGCCACGCACCAAGTACGGGGCAATGAGCAGCGGACTGTTGTTAACTAACAGTCATCGATTTCGCTGCTCTTCGGCTTTTTCACAGCTTTATTTGTATACTGTAACTAAACACCACCACTATACTAAAATATTTAACCCCTATCCCGCCACTCCCGGACCCCGCCGCATCTAAATAAAGTTATTAACCCCTATCTCGCCGCTCCCGGAGCCCACCACAACTCTAATAAACTTATTAACCCCTATTCCGCCACTCCCTGACACCGCCGCAACTAACTAAATGTATTAACCCCTATCCCTCCGCTCCCGGAGCCCACCGCAACTCTAATAAAGTTATTAACCCCTAAACCTCTGGCCTCCCACATCACTACCACTTACTAAACCTATTAACCCCTAAACCGCCAGCCCCCCACAACTAAACTAAATTAAACTATTAACCCCTAAACCTAACAACCCGCTAACTTTATATTAAATATTAACTCATCCCTATCTTATAATAAATTAAAACTTACCTTTAGATTTTAATTCAACTATATTAAACTAATAATTAATCTACCCTATTATCCTAAAATTACATTAAACTATACTAAACTATTAATTAATCTACCCTGTTATACTAAAATTACAATAAACTACAAATTAAATTAAATATATTATATATTTAAACACCTAACCCTACTCAAATAGTTAAAAAAAATAACAAACACTAAGTTACAAAAAAAAATAAACACTAAGTTACACAAAATAAAAAATAATAGGATGAAAGCTCAATCCTATTGGCTGATTGCAACAGCCAATAGGATTTTTTCAACCTTAATTCCGATTGGCTGATAGAATTCTATCAGCCAATCAGAATCTAAGGGACGCCATCTTGGATGACGTCATTTAAAGGAACCTTCATTCCGAAGAAGATGTCGTTAGAAGAGGATGCTCTGCGTCGGATGTCTTGAAGATGGAGCCGCTCCGTGCCGGATGGATGAAGATAGAAGAAGCTGTCTGGGTGAAGACTTCTGCGGACTTGGATGAAGACTTCGGCCGCTTGGATGAAGACTTCTGCCGGCTTCGATGAGGACTTCTCCCGGCTTCGTTTAGGATGGATGTCGGCTCTTCAAAACTGTAAGTGGATCTTCAGGGGTTAGTGTTAGGTTTTTTTAAGGGTTTATCAGGTGGGTTTTAGTATTAGATTAGGGTTTGGGCAGCAATAGAGCTAAATGCCCTATTAAGGGCAATGCCCATCCAAATGCCCTTTTCAGAGCAATGGGGAGCTTAAGTTTTTTTACTTAGGTTTTTATTGGGGGGGTTGGCTGTGTGGGTGATGGATTTTACTGTTTGAGGGGTATTTGTATTTTTTATTTACAGGTAAAAGAGCTGATTTCTTTGGGGCAATGCCCCGCAAAAGGCCCTTTTAAGGGCCATTGGTAGTTGATTGTAGGTTAGGTTTTTTTTATTTTGAGGGGGCTTTTTTATTTTCATAGGGCTCTTAGATAGATTAGGTGTAATTAGTTTAAATATTTGATAATTTCTTTTTTATTTTGTGTAACTTAGTGTTTATTTTTTTTGTAACTTAGTGTTTGTTATTTTTTGTAACTTAGTTGTTAGTTTTTTGTAACTTTGTAATTTGCAATTGTAGATTTAAATTATTTGAGTAGGGTTAGGTTTTTAAATATATAATATAGTTAATTTAATTTGTAGTTTACTGTAATTTTAGTATAACAGTTAGGGTAGGTTAATTATTAGTTTAATATAGTTTAATGTAATTTTAGTATAACAGTTAGGGTAGGTTAATTATTAGTTTAATACAGTTTAATGTAATTTTAGTATAATAGTTAGGATAGATTAATTAATAGTTTAATATAGTTTAATTTAAATCTAAAGGTAAGTTTTAATTTATTATAAGATAGGGATGAGTTAATATTTAATATAAAGTTAGCGGGTTGTTAGGTTTAGGGGTTAATAGTTTAATTCAGTTTATTGCGATGTGGGGGGCTGGCGGTTTAGGGGTTAATAGGCTTAGTAAGTTCTAGTGATGTGGGAGGCCAGGGGTTTAGGGGTTAATACATTTATTTAGTTGCGGTGGGCTCCGGGAGCAGCGGAATAAGAGTTAAAAACTTTATGTAGGTGGCGGCGATGTCTGTGTGGTAGATTAGGGTTTAATAAGTATAATGTAGGTGGCGGCGGGGTAGGGGGCGGCAGATTAGGGGTGTTTAGACTAAGGGCTTATGTTAGGGTGTTAGGTGTAAATATAACTTTTATTCTCCCATAGGAATCAATTCTGAGGTCGATAAAATGAGCAGCACCTTGATACCCTTACGGGTGATTAGCTGCGCTTTACAAGTACCCAATACAATACAAAAGTCAGTAAAATTAGCAACCGGGAACAACACAACATAGACCTGACACTTTTCAAAGTTATTAAAAAAACTTCTTCATCAGAGGTAAGTGTTGTTTGTAATCGCCAATATCCTTTTATAACTCCCGCTTGTTTCATGGAGGGGGGTGTGTGCCCGGCTATTTCATAGGTCCATTCAAACGTTACCAATTTTTAATTATTACTTCCATATACATATAAAGATAAATGAGTAAAACAACTGAATTATATATATCTCCTATAAATAAATCCTTCTTTGATGTTACTTGTATTAGTTACAGAAGAACACATAATTGTGTTTATATAGCTAATGAACTGAATACAGCTTTTCTCTAAGAAACTTACTTTATATTTTGTTTATCAGTTTCTTATCTAATAATTGAATATGTTAGTGACATTAATGGGTTATAGGTACCTATTCTATTTAAACACTCATTATTAGAACCGGCATAGTCATTAATAGGCACAAAAGGCCGGTCCTCTTTATTTGTTTGTTTTAAAGAATGAGCAATTGTTAAACTTGTTACTTTTTGGATGCCTAGTCAAAAATTGCCACAATATAACTGACACTTCATATAGATTATTCTCAATAGTGTATTGTAACAAAGATTGAGATCCTAACTACTTTACATTTTATACAACATCAATACAAATATCTCAATGTCATTCACCAACTTTTAATATTAGATGTTAATCTGTCTTCATACTGAATTTATAATATTTTAGCCATTTCCTACTGTACAAAATAGGTTTCATTTAGAGTTATGTGTTTTGGATTAGGAAATACTTCGGCTTGTTAGTGTAACCCTTTGATGGGGTAGTTAAGGAATTTACAGTGTTTATAAATAAAGCAGGAGAAAGAGCTGAAGATAGTAATATAAGTACTAGCTTAGCATATATATATATATGCAACAACTAATGACATGGAATCATATGATGCCTACTTTGGAGAATATATATAAAAAAAAGTTTATTTAAATACTGCATAGACAAAACATTAATTTTTACACTGTTTTTTTACTGGTTATATTAGATAGATAATTCTTTTAAGGTAGTACATAAAACAAATAATCTTGAATTCCACTATCTCTATATTAGGAGCTGATTGACATTTATAGGAATGCCACTATGTCAATGCCTTTATTCAGACCTGCTGGATGTAGGGTATTTAGATAAGGGATCCAGTAAGTCTCCCTTTGTCATAATTTTTTCACACCGCCTCCTCCATTTTTATCCGGGGGAACAAACTCTAGAACAGTTCCTTTTAGACATTTAGGATTTTTGTTCTGGTGTTTACTGTAGTGGTCAGAAAGATTATGGCTCTTATAACCTATTTCTATATTTGTCATATGTTCCAGTAATCTTGTTTTGTAGATTCTTTTGGAAAGACCTATATATTGTAGGCCACAACTGCATTCCAGTAGATACACTATATAATCGGTTTTACAGTTAGTCAGGGAATTGATCTTACATTCCTTGTTGTTAGAAGTTGATTTAACAATATGGGTAGGTTTATTGTTATTCTAGGCATGTAAACAGCCTTCACAGTTTTTTCTGTTACATTTATAAAATCCATGACTTTTATTTTCTAACCAATTTTTATGTTTCTTATTGGTCTTAAGTTTACTGGGAGCTAGCATGTTCTTTAAAGATCTATTTTTTCTATATATTATAGTAGGACCATTTCCTAATGTGTTTCTTAACAACTTGTCCTGTTTAAGTACTGGCCAGTATTTCTGCATAATTTTTTTAATTTCAGGAACTGCTTCGTTATAAGTTGTAATGAACAAAATTTCAGTTAGTTTTTTTAGAAATTAGTTTGTTCTTACTATTTGTATTTATAGGAAGATTACTGGAATTTTCCTCTTGAGTTTCTTTACCTAAAAGAATATTTCTGTTAGCATTTCTGGCTCTAATGCACGCGGGTTCTACTATTTTTTTATTATGTTTTTTGTGTAACAATTGTATTTTTAAAAATTTTGCTACTTTATCATAATCTTGAAAAAATTCCTCCTCAATCTTTGGAATTGTCCAAAGGGTATATTATTTATCCATGACTTGAAGTGTCCGATATTGGCTGGAAGATACCCATTACTATCCGTTTCTTTTCTATATAATTTTGTTTGGATTTTATCATTCTCATGGAACAGCACTAAATCCAGAAATTCTATTTCTTCAGCGTTTATTTTGTGTGTGTAGGATAGATTCATTTAATTTTGGTTGACGTATTTCATGAATTGTATCAATGATTTTTAGTCTCCTTTCCATATCAGGGATTATTTGCATATTTCTCAACCCAAAATCCCATGTAAATGTTAGCATAGCTAGGGGCCATAATGGTCCCCATTGCCATGCCGCCAATTTGCAGAAAATATTCATTTTCCAATTGAAAATATTTTTTTTCCAATACAAATTTAGCACTTTGTTCTATAAATTGTTGAAGGTCTTCAGGTAGATTTGTATTGTCTCTAAGGACTTCTTTAAGAACCGCAATTCCTTTATTTTGTGGAATGTTGGTATAAGTGTCTGTGTAAAATTAATTTGCGTATGTACTTATGTAAATCAATGAATAATGTGAAGGGATCTGGGGTGCGATCCGATATACGGCGTAGTTTTCGGCGCAAGCGAGGTAACCCGCGCCGCCCGTGATTTCACCTTGCAACACGAGCTATCCAATATACTGCGCCGTCAGATGCTAAACTGGCGTAAGTAGGAAAAAATGGCGATCAGCTTAAATGTGCGCAAATACACATTTTAGTTGTCGCAAGTACTTACGCCAGTATTTTGTTCACATAAAGTCTCAATAAAGTGTAGTTTTATGCAAATTAGGCTACGAATCGTAAAAAATAACCGCCAGTTCTAAAAGATGCGCCACGTAATTACGCCATTCAAAAATCATACTTAAACCCCTGCGCAGCCGCCATTTTCTTTAGTGTGTTTGGTTGGTTCTTGGAGCTACAGCACACTACAGTGAGTAAGAGAAACTGTATAGTATAGAGAGAGGCGCATTGCATATATTTAGTTAGGTCGGATTTGGTGGATTTGTTAATCTTGTACATTACTGTCACTTTTTTACATATTGCACACATTTTGCAGACACACATATACAAAATACGCAACATTTTTTTTTATAACACCTTACACATTTTATTTATCTTTTACAGTGTGAAAGGCTGAGTGTTTGGTTGTGATTGTGTGTGATTGAAGTGGGAGTGAGTGAGTGTGTGTAGTGTGAGGATGTCAGGGAGAGCTAGGGCGGGGGGGAGGAGGGAAGGGGAGTTGCAGGGAGAGGATTATGGTCAGGAAGAGCAGCAGGGTCCCCATCAGGGAGTTAGTGGAGTGGGGAGAGGGAGACTTAGAAGGGAGGATGGGAGTGGGGTTGCCCCAAGGCCAGGCACACTCAGTGGAAGAGGGATAGAGGGTGCACATGGGGATAGAAGGGGGGAGGAGGGAGAGGATAGGGAGGAACCCACACCAGGGACATCCCAGGGAGGGAGCCAGGCGGCCCAGGATGAGGAGCGTATGAGGTGCCCCAACTTCTCCTTTGCTGAAAACCTCGCTCTAGTCCAGGCCGTCCTGGAGAACCATACCACCCTCTTTGGCCAAGAGAAGGGCAAAGGAGTTGCCCGTAGGCGTAAAGATGCCTGGCTGAAGGTGGAAGAGGCAGTTAATGGTGTGTCCCAGCAGAGGAGGACTGTGGATGGCCTAAAGAAAAGGTGGAATGATTGTAAGAGGAGAGTCAAGGAGAAGATGGACCAAGAAGCAATGTCCCAGAGGGCAACAGGAGGTGGGCCTCACCAGGAGGCAGAATATAACGAGTGGCAGGAGCTCATTCGTAGGTCCCTGAGCATCACAGCAGTCCGTGGACTTCCAGGGGCTCGTGACTCAGGGATTGCAACATCAGCACAGCATGCTGGTGAGTAACATCCCACACACCAGTATTATATGTATTTGAGATAACATCCTATAATGTCACACATTCATGTACACAATGAGGAGCATGGTATTTGGCCTACTAACAAAAACATCTACAATTAGATTTCACATTAAAGGGACCAAATCTTTTTATTTCATTATTCAGATAGAGAATACAGTTTTAAACAACATCCCAATTTACTTCTATTATATAATTTGCTTCATTATTTTGTTATTCTTTGTTTATTAAATATCAATGCACATGGGTGAGGCAATCACACGAGGCATTGATGTGCAGCCACCAATCAGCAGCTTCTGAGCCTATCTAGATATGCTTTTCAGCTAAGAATATCAAGAGAATGAAGCAAATTAGGTAATGGAAGTAAATTACAAAGTTGTTTAAAATTGCATGCTCTAGCTGAATCATGAAAGAATAAAAATGGGTTTAATGTCCATTTAATACTACTTAACACATTGAAATTCATGATATGAGGTGGAATAGTGAAATACTAACATGTCTCAGAGTAACACAGGCCACAAGCCACAAGCCACATGTAGAGTTTTCAGTAAATGGACACTATAGTCATCACAACCATAGTGTCACTTAAAGAACAGATTTTCTCCATCACTGACATGTACACAGAACTATTGTATGAAACACATACATGTATACTTTGCATATTAAATACCCTCATATCACAAATCTCAATGTGCACATGCATGTTATAGAGTTTGACATGAGAATGTGTATAGGCCCTAGCATGTATATTGTATGCCCACATGGATATATATCTGACTGTACTAATCCCTCTCATCATTTGACTCCTCCACAGAACCTCTAGTCACCAGGGTGCAAATGCCCATGCATCCACCTCCACCACCACCACCAAGAATATCTCCACCTCAACCACCGTTCCAGAGAGTCCAGCAAGAGTATGCTCCCAGGCATGAGCTGTGATCCCGCAAGCAGCACCAGCTGTGATCCCTCAGGCAGCACCAGCTGTGATCCCTCAGGCAGCACCAGCTGTGATCCCTCAGGCAGCACCAGCTGCGATCCCGCAAGCAGCACCAGCTGTTATTCCTCAGGCAACACCAGCAGCTGAGGATGTTCAAGTTGAAACAGCAGCTAGAGGTGAACCTGTGCCTAGAATCCCTGCTGGTGAAGAGCCTTTAGATCCTCTGACTTCCGCCATGGGTGACGAATACATTGCCCTCCAGAGGAGGCAAACATCAACCTGCGAGAGGCTCACATCAACCTGCGAGAGAATGCAGAGAGACCAACGCAGGTTTTACAGGAGCCAACAGACTTTACTACAGCGTTCCATTGAGCTGCAATGGGACATGGCAGCATCTTTAAGTGGTATCGTCCAGAACCAATCTCAGATGCTGAGAGTTATTTCGGACATGCAGATGCAGAGTGACAACAGATTGCGGGAACAAAACCAACTGTTGGGTGTGTTGGTGGAGCATTTCGCACACCAGCAGGACATTGCCTCCAGCCTCTCATCTGTGGCCAGCACTCCAGCAGAATCATCGGAATCCGCACAACCCAGAAGAAACAGGAGATCCACTCCAGGCACCTCAGAACCCTCATCCAAGAAGGCCAAAAAAAAAAATATTCTTATAGTTGACCATAAATCTTGTCCTCTGTTATTTACAATATAATTGTCATCCACATCCATGTGAGGTGTGTTTTAGTACAGTAATATTGTTAAAACATATAATAATACCTGTGTTGAAATGGCCCAAAAAGGTATTATTATCATGTTTATGACATATTCCTGTTCTATAAACCACATCACATAGTTGTGTATGAAGGGTACATATAGTAATATTCACTTCTAAGATGTAAATCAAGGTTTCTCACATCCAATATAAATTGACACATGGGTATATCTAACTAATAATGTATTTACAGAAGGTGTGAACATAAGGTATAAATATCCATTATCATCATTCTTAATGATAGTCAATAAATCATAGTGAACTAAACATGAATGAAACAAATGAGAAATATACAGTAATTAGGGTTGTTAAGGGAAGGGGGTTGGGATGTAGTAATTTCACTTACATGCAGTGGAAATCCGAAGTATGTAATTTTGCAAGACATGATATATACACATGCAATGGTTGGTGAGGTACTGTCAAACATCATAATACATGTGAATGTTATGATTTACTGTACTTATGAACAAGTAACTTACAGGTGAAGTATTCCCGGATGACATAATCCCTCACTTCATTCCCTCTCAGTGTCCCCCTGTCCACATCCTCAGGTACAGGAACCAGCTGCTGCTGCTGCTCTGGGTCAATGTCCCCCAACAAACGTGTGTCCACAGCAATGTTGTGTAGAATACAGCAAGCATTGACAATGGAACACACTTTGTTGGGGTTATACTGTAGTGCTCCGCCTGTAACATCCAGACACCTGAACCTGGTTTCTAATAGGCCAAAGCTCCTTTCGATTACATTCCTTGTTCTTATGTGGGCCTCCTGGTACCTGAGTTGTGGCTCTGTAAGGGGGTGCACCAAGGGGGTTAATAGCCATGGTCTGCAGCCGTACCCTGCGTCACCTGTCATGTAACATATGTATTCTGATTACTACAGGTACATCATGTGCTTAAAGGGACATTGACTGTGGTGTGTTTTTATAACAAGCTATGTTTTAAGATGAAGAAATAAAGAACATTTTCAAGTTTTATATCTGTGCCGGTTTCTTTGGTGATTGTTGCAGTTACGGCATAGGAGAGTGCCGTCCGGCCAGGTTCAAGTAAAACTTTTGAATCTAATTCCCAGTGGCATCTGGGTCATCCCACAGGATTTTCCAAAGTGGACCGCCAGGACCGGTGACACCCCAATCCATGGAGGAACCCCTCTAGACCGAGCGAATGGAAGAAATTGCTATACCCCGACACCAGAGGCAGAGATGAAGTCACATGACTGGAGAGGCCGGCTGACGTCAGATGCCGCAACACTGGTGAGAGGAGCAGAGGCTGAGCGGCAATAGTCGGGACTTTCAAACTTAATAACTGGAGTAGGTGAGCCGTGAAGAGCCGCCAGGAGCCGCCAAAGGATTGCTGCATGCTAACTTCTAAACTCGGCAGAGGGAGTTTGATGATCCGGAGAGGAATCGTTGAGGACGGGGTGTCACTGAGAGCGGTAAGATTCCTTTGGCTCATTACATTGTATAATTTTTTTGGCATACTTTCTATCTCTGGTATGGACTGAGCATAAAAGAGACATTTTAAGAACACATTTGGATTACAGTATACAGAAATTGAATGTCACTTACTAAGGTTATATTAACATGGTGACAACTGTGGGAAAAGCACCAATGTGAACAGGTGACAATATAAAGTCACTTAAAAGAATATCTTTATAATTACTTCACACCTTAACACTACTAATTTGACAATAGAGTAATAGTGTAATAAGGTACTCTATATGTAACATGGCTACCAGCAACTATTATTCACTTTTACCCTTAGAGGAATTGGAGAAGAGCAGACCCACACTAAAGGACATATTTAACCCAGATAATGAAGTTAAAGGAATTTCAGAGGTGTTTCTAAAAATGGAAAAAGCTCTAATGAGAGAGTACCAAATATGGTGGGACACAAAATCACTTGAAAAATATATAGATTTGAATATGATACCTCGGGGCCTAAGGCTAAAGAAAAGGCCCACTTTCCTTCAGGTGGATGATGCCTTTCTTAATGAGTGGAATGACATACTCACAGAGTGCTCAATAAGACTTATGCACCTAATAATTAAACATAAAGAACAAAAACTGATTGAGGCCAGACAATATATACAAGACATACAAAAATATTTAAACAATTTTGTGGGACATAACAGCTATGAGAAACTAGATAATCTACTTAAACAAACTGTAGATAATATGAAAAGAGACATTGACAAACTAAAGTTTCGAAAATTTACAAGGGATTCTGAGGATTATACCCATAACAGGGTTTACCTAAAGAACACGCAACAAAATAAAAGGAATAGACGACAACGTAGGCAGTACAAAGGGGGAGACATAGAGCCTAAAGAGACACATAAACAACAACAGTCTTTACATAACAAGAAACAAGTGACTTTCTCAGATATGGACCCTGAGTCTAATGATGAATTTGAAGTAGAGTTTGTGGACTTTATGACCAGTGGACCCTCATCTGATGAGGCCGAATTGAATAATGATATTGATGTGATGCATACATTAGAAACACACCATAACCCCCAGTCCCAACCTCCACAGGCCAATACAAATGAAGGCATACTCAAACATAAACATAAGCAGGCTGGTAGAAATAGATATAAGTAGAGCTCTAGAGAGTGAAAGACACCCTAAACAAGGGGTAAACACAGAGCAGCCGCAGGTTTTTCACGAGGCCGTGGCCGGACAGGGAGGAGGAGGAAGTGGGAGAGGTGGGATACACAGACCCCAAATGACACAGGGAGAAGAGCAGCCCAGGCTCAGAGGGGGAGATACACATTAAGGAGAGGGAGGCAGAACAAATACAAAGTTTGAAAATAATCAACTTATCATCTGCCACACTAGAAGAATCTGAGTTAGAAGTACTTAGGTTGGGTCTTAACTTTGTACCCTCAGTTGATTTTGATGTGTTCGAGACTTTGCTTGATGTGAACAAGTTGGTTCGCAAATTAAAATTAAAAAAGTTTTTTACTGCAGAAATGATTGAGCAGGATGATGTACAGATTAATACTAATGTTGACAGAAGGGTAGAAAATGATTACTTTCAGGTAAAAGATGCAGTAGATTTTCTATCTTTGTACCAGCTAGAAAAAGACAGTAATATACTCGAGAACACCAAAAGTTCACATACAGGTTACAGACCTAAGTCAGTATTTTACCCTACCAGAAATAGAGGGAATATATTAGAACAATTTCACAAGAGAGTGGAGGAAGACTTAGGGATACTGAAGTCACAAGGCAAAAGCCATAGAGAGAATCTAACAGCTAAACAGAAAGTTGGCTTAAAACTTCTGAAACAAAGGGATGATGTGGTAATAAAGAATTCGGACAAGGGAGGCTCCATTGTCATCATGGATAGAAGCGCCTACGTCCAAGAGGCATTGAGACAACTCAGTGATGAAGAGGTGTACCTTGTGCTACGGGGGAACCCGGTTTTGACTTTCCAAAAAGAGATGAGTTTGCTGGACGACGGGCTGGAGCTTGGGGTAATAGATCCAGATACCTTTGAGTATTTGATGGAGGAGGAACCGATCTTCCATCATTTGCCGAAGGTGCATAAGACCTTGGAGGATGTCAAAGGACGCCCAATAGTGTCTGGTATAGGTTCTCTATTTGAGAACCTGTCCAACTGGATTGAATCTCTGCTCCAGCCCGTTGTTTGGAAACTGCCATCGTTTCTAAGGGACACTAAGCACTTGTTAAATTTAACAGAAGACTTAGTCTGGGAACCCAATTACAACTGGCTCACCATAGATGTGGTGGGCCTTTACTCGGCTATCCCCCACAAGGAAGGCTTAGAAGCTGTTAAATATATGTTGGACAGCTTCAGCGATTATGACACCAACCTCAAAAGTTTCATCTTGTGGACACTCCTCTTCTTATTAACGCATAACTATTTTGAGTTTAATGGTTTGTTTTATCTGCAGAGACGTGGGACAGCCATGGGGGCAAAATTTGCCCCGGCCTTTGCAAACATCTATATGGGTTGGTGGGAGCTGTCCCACGTCTATGCAGATGACAATCCGTTTAGAGACTCAATTGTAGTATACAAGTGCTACATTGATGATTTGATAATGGTTTGGTCAGGTACGGAAGCAGAGAGTGTATCCTTTATGGAATACCTAAACTGCAATAGAGTGGGCCTGCAGTTTACATATGCTTTTGACACTAAGAAAGTACAATATCTAGATGTTGAATTAGAAGGGAACATAGCAGAAGGAGCAGTAATATCAACCTTATATGTAAAGCCAATTACTGCTAATGCCCTTCTTCATGCAAAGAGCTGTCATCCACGCCATATGAATTATGGCGTGGCAAAGGGACAGTTCATAAGGTTGAAACGTAGCTGTTCCAGAGAAGCAGACTACCAAGTAGAAAGTAAGTTACTATGGAAAAAACTTAAGGCTAGGGGTTACCCTGATGGGCCTCTGCATAAGGCCTACTTTGATGTCCAAAAAATCTCTAGGGCAGATTTACTCAAGCCAAAAACATCAAGTACTACTAAAAGGTCAAGTGAGATAGCATTTGTGACTAACTATTCTAATCAATATAGGGAGGTTTGTGAGATTATTAAGAGAAACTTGCCAATCTTGAGGGCAGATGAAGCAATGAAAGATGTGATAGACAAAGGTTGCCAATTTGTTTCAAAAAGAAACCTAACAATTGGCAACATTGTCTCACATAGTGCTCTCAAGAAACCACAGAAGGAAAGCAGCTGGCTTAGCTGTAAAGGGCACTATAAGTGTGGTTCACATGGCTGTACAGCATGTAGTTACACTACAAGCAGTAAGGTTTTTCAGTCATGCTACACGCAACGAGTTTTTGACTGTAACTTCTGTATCAACTGTCGCTCTGAATTTGCAATCTATGCAATCACCTGTACTTATTGCCAGAAACAGTATATAGGGTGTACGACTAGAGAGACACATGAACGGATACGAGAGCATCTAAACGACATTGAGAAAGGGAGGACAGCAACTGGGGCATCAAAGCACTTTATCTATGAGCAAGGAGGTAGTGCTAAAACATTTGCCTGGCTGATCATAGATATTATTAAAAATAAACCGAGAGGAGGTAGTAGAGTAAAGGAGTTATACAAGAAGGAGGCCTTTTGGATCTTTAAATTGAACACACGTATGCCGAACGGTTTAAATATTGAGACCGATCTGATTAATCATTGGCAATAAAAAAAAATAATTGAGAATCCAATGCATAAACAAAGGAATACTGTTCATTTTAAATCTTCCAACTGAAGCCATAAATTATGTGAATAAACAGATATGAATATTGCACTACTGACAGTGGAGTATACAGGTATTATTATACTAAATATGATTGGTTAACAACAAGGAGGAATTAGAAGGTTCCCCTAAAAGGTTTGATATTATCAAGCATGTATCAGTTTAGTTGATAAATTGAGGGAGACAATAATAACAAATGTAAAATCCCTCCAATAATATCTAACTTTTGCCCCTTGCCTGTTAATTCTACTTATCCCATTATCTAATATTTGTAATGCGCCCCCCTTCCATCTAAACACAAAACACCAACATTTGGTATATCACAATATGAATAACTTGAAATATCACTAACTGGTCATAATAATAGGAATGGGGAACGTATGTGTATATACATAGAAGTGCATACAAGATTGAGTTATGTGTTATTATGGTGACACATTTAATTAGAGTAAGAAGCCATAGGTTACAATGGGCATTATAAAACACAAGTAAATGATGCACTAAAGTTAAATCAACTGTGCTATAAACTAGTTAGTAATTATGGCCAATAATCTAATGTTGATGAAATTGTATATATGTTCTCCTATATAATACTTTGACGCAGTTTATCAATCAGTATTAAATATTTTATATTTGACAGGTACAAGGTGAGCACTAGTAAGTAATTAGCGTTCTCTGACAAATAGGGTAATAGAATTAGGACTACTAAGCACAGACAACCAATCAAAGTAGAGGGAGTGAAATAAAAGTTACCCACTGATTTTGACAAGGAGAGTCTATGATTAAGGCTAATTGAGGCCGAAACATGTTAGTCATGTCTATCTGACTGTGCTGTGTTTTTATTGCAAGCTATGTTTTAAGATGAAGAAATAAAGAAAATTTTCAAGTTTTATACCTGTGCCGGTTTCTTTGGTGATTCTTAAAGGGACATACCATGGCTTTATATATTTAACCAAAACATTAAATTTGTGCATTGTAAGCAATCTACTTTTATGCTAGGATTAGTCTAGACCAAAATTCTATTTTAAAGGACCAGTCAACACAGTAGATTTTCATAATCAACAAATGCAAGATAACAAGACAATGCAATAGCACTTAGTCTAAAATCCAAATTGTTTTTTTTATGACAATTTAAAGAGTTATGTATTTTTCAACTCCCCCTGTACCATGTGACAGCCATCAGCCATTCACAAATGCATACACACTTATTCTTGCACATGCTCAGTAGGAGCTGGTGACTCAAAAAGTTAAAATATAAAAATGCCATGCACATTTTGTTAATGGAAGTAAATTGGAGAGTTGATTCAAATTATAAGTCCTGGGGCGTGTCCTAACCACAGCCATGAGGAGTCGCAAAATGGAGAAGCTCTCTATAATTTCAGAAAATGTTGCTCATCTCGGCCCTAAATAGCCATAACTACATATAACTTCTGAAATTAAAAGGGCAGTAAATGAGGATCTTTTTCATACTAAATATAGCCCTGTTTACATCGGCTGAAAGGAACAACTTGTGTCTCTAGAGAGCGACGACCGTGGCCTCATACTCCTCTCACACTCAGCCACCCCCCCCCGGCCTGTTAGCAGCCGGGTAAAGCAGATCTACGCTAGTGAAAACTGTCATTTTCTACAGCACTATATCTTGATATGGAGAGGGTTATAAATAGACAGATGCAGGCGATCCTTGAGGAGCTGGAATTACGGATGCTCCGCAACTTTGAGGAACTACATTGCACCTTACATGCCGCCATGGGGGAGGCAGCACACGAGCCAGCTGACCAACCTGAAGAGACGGATATCGCTACCCAGCAGAAGGCATATAACCCAAGTAAGCAGCACATATCGCTAAAGCCCACATGCGATCCGAAACCAGGCTTTGAAACAAAGAGAGGCATAGGTTAATAATTCTGCACTCCCTGTATATATATATATATATATATATATATATATACTGTATATATATATATATATATATATATATAATAAAATGCAAGAAGTTGAAACCTTCACAGCACTAGACTATTACATAGGTATACAATGATCATACAGTATAACAATTGACTTCAATAGGAGTATGTATAATACAAGATAAAATGAATACAATGCAGTGAATCATTAGAATAAACACATGGGGGAATATTTATCAAGCTCCGTATGGAGCTTGATGCCCCGTGTTTCTGACGAGCCTGCAGGCTTGCCAGAAACAGCAGTTATGAAGCAGCGGTCACAAAGACCACTGCTCCATAACCTGTCCGCCTGCTCTGAGCAAGCGGACAGACATCGCCGGAAATCAACCCGATCGAGTACGATCGGGTTGATTGACACCCCCCTGCGGTCGGCCGATTGGCCGCGAGTCTGCAGGGGGTGGCGTTGCACCAGCAGCTCTTGTGAGCTGCTGGTGAAATGCTGAATACGGTGAGCGTATTGCTCACCATATTCAGCGAGGTCTGGCGGACCTGATCCGCACTGTCGGATCAGGTCCGCTAGACTTTCATAAATAGGGGCCATAGTCTGCGAATACAATATGAAAATAAAGGTGTACATTATAGTCTAAAGGACAAACACTGAATGATAACTGCAAGTCTGATATAGGTAGTAGACGAAGTTTAGGACAGATTAAAAGTGACAGAGGTCCCAAAAATAGGCACTCGATCTACTTAAATCACACACCCTCAATCATATGAGGTAAGGGTACGGCCGACACTGGGATGTATTAATGATTTCTCAAAATTTGATGGTGAAGTAGGTCCGATGTAGTACTTGTTTCCTTGAATACTCTAGATCTGTATGGAGGCTTCAAGCTCTTATTCTATTCGTCCGATGGAAGATCAGGTGCTCACATAGATAAGAGATTGGAAAACAAGGCAAACATAGCATAATATTGTTTTATTTTGTCTCCTTCAAACAGAATAAAAAATGTTACTCACAAGGCAAACCTCAATTACATATGAGGTATCAGAAAAGCGCATATAAAGATCTTTACAATCCTATGTGGTCCAGTTTGATTTAAAAGTCTTTGGAACAATATTGTTAATAAACTAACTGCATGTGTTTCATGAACACGTGCAGTGAGTAAAAAGTAAGTAAAATTAGCAACCGGAAACAACACCTCATAGGCCTGACGCGTTTCAAAGTTATTAAAAACTTCTTCATCAGAGGTAAGTGTTGTTTGTAATCGCCGGCATCCATTTATAACTCCCGCTTTTTTCGTGGAGGGACCAGCAGCTTGACTAATTCCCACACTTCTTTTTGCTAGTGCCTCTTAGGTTGTTTAGCTGTCTTGGACAGAGGTACTACCTAAAAATTCTTGTTTTTTATTGTTTTACACTTTATTCCCTCAGGGAATTTGGCTGCTTGCAATACTTGTGTGTTACACTTACATTTATATTTATTATGGATAACCATCCTTCTATATTTGGAAATTATTTTGATCTGAATGCTAAAAGCAAAAACTTATCCATTTCACTAGATGAAAAATACACTCCTTTAATAGGAGACATGAATCCTAAAGAAATATTTGATAAACTTGAAAAACAGTTAAATCACTGGCATTTTGTATGTCAGTCTATGGGCCAAAAAACGACGGGCGAAGGCAGAATTATACGCGCGTAACTTCTAAGCTACGCCGTATATAGGATACCAAACCTGCGCGAATATTGGCGTCTACGACTTTTGCGGGCGACGATTTATATCGGATCGGGCCCTTGGTTCTTTAACCGGGGCAAATTTTAGACCTTTTCTAAGAGTGTCCATTTGTTGTTCTGAAAAATGACAAGTGAATAAACGAAAGATTTTAACTAGTTTTTTTAAGTTGCACAATGATTTTGACTTTTTTTTTTCTTTTGCTTTCTGTTTCTATCCAATTGTCCTCCTCTACTTCCTTGTTTAGTTCTTTTTATTTTTCTTAAATTTTGAATCCCTCACTGAGGTTTTAAACTTATTTCTGGCTATTTTTTGTAATATGGAGTCTCTGTAGAGTTTAGTGTATTTTTTGGAGTGTACATTTTTCTTTTTTTTGGGGGGGGGTGAAAATGGGGTCTGTAGTTTTTTGAAGGGTAATGGGAGCTCAATGGTCTATTATCGTAATCAAAATGATCTCTTTTGGATTTCATACGGGGTCTCCAATATTCCTGAGACTCTTTGTCAGAGAATGGAATAGCTGTTTTTCCTATTATGTTCTGGTTTATTAGGATATATATAATTATTTATTGGTCTGTGTTGTCTATTGTATCTATCTTTGTAGTGTAATGTGTATTGTTTTTTCTCCATGGTAGTTGGTGATTTTTATTTTTATATGTATTATAGTTAAACTCTTTCTGATGTGTTGTAACTACAGGGGTGGAGAGGGTATTTTCTGGGATATCTTCCCAGACTTCATTTTCCCTTTCCTCCTCGCAGTTTGTTGAATTCATATTAGAAAGATTTTCTGATTTAGATTCTTGCAGATCTCTTTTATTGTGTCTAATCTTTCAAATTTCTTTTTATTATTCTCATCCATTTCTTTATAAAGAACATCTTCTTTGTGGATTTCTAAAGAATTTTTTAATTCGATCATTTCTTTATTCAGCTGTTTAATTTTAAACTGTTTTTTAACGAATAGCAATTTTTACTAATTTAAAAGAGCTCTCTTCTAGAGAGGTTTCCCATTCAGAGAAAAACTCTGCATCTTCCTGATCAAATATAGTTGGTTTAGAAAGACCACCTAGGGACCACCTTATATTTTATGTATCTTTCTAAGTTTACACTCTCATGCCAGTGATTTAACTGTTTTTTAAGTTTATCAAATATTTCTTTAGGATTCATGTCTCCTATTAAAGGAGTGTATTTTTCATCTAGTGAAATGGATAAGTTTTTGCTTTTAGTATTCAGATCAAAATAATTTCCAAATATAGAAGGATGGTTATCCATAATAAATATAAATGTAAGTGTAACACACAAGTATTGCAAGCAGCCAAATTCCCTGAGGGAATAAAGTGTAAAACAATAAAAAACAAGAATTTATAGGTAGTACCTCTGTCCAAGACAGCTGAACAACCTAAGAGGCACTAGCAAAAAGAAGTGTGGGAATTAGTCAAGCTGCTGGTCCCTCCACGAAACAAGCGGGAGTTATAAATGGATGCCGGCGATTACAAACAACACTTACCTCTGATGAAGAAGTTTTTAATAACTTTGAAACGCGTCAGGCCTATGAGGTGTTGTTTCCGGTTGCTAATTTTACTTACTTTTTACTCACTGCACGTGTTCATGAAACACATGCAGTTAGTTTATTAACAATATTGTTCCAAAGACTTTTAAATCAAACTGGACCACATAGGATTGTAAAGATCTTTATATGCGCTTTTCTGATACCTCATATGTAATTGAGGTTTGCCTTGTGAGTAACATTTTTTATTCTGTTTGAAGGAGACAAAATAAAACAATATTATGCTATGTTTGCCTTGTTTTCCAATCTCTTATCTATGTGAGCACCTGATCTTCCATCGGACGAATAGAATAAGAGCTTGAAGCCTCCATACAGATCTAGAGTATTCAAGGAAACAAGTACTACATCGGACCTACTTCACCATCAAATTTTGAGAAATCATTAATACATCCCAGTGTCGGCCGTACCCTTACCTCATATGATTGAGGGTGTGTGATTTAAGTAGATCGAGTGCCTATTTTTGGGACCTCTGTCACTTTTAATCTGTCCTAAACTTTGTCTACTACCTATATCAGACTTGCAGTTATCATTCAGTGTTTGTCCTTTAGACTATAATGTACACCGTTATTTTCATATTGTATTCGCAGACTATGGCCCCTATTTATGAAAGTCTAGCGGACCTGATCCGACAGTGCGGATCAGGTCCGCCAGACCTCGCTGAATATGGTGAGCAATACGCTCACCGTATTCAGCATTGCACCAGCAGCTCACAAGAGCTGCTGGTGCAACGCCACCCCCTGCAGACTCGCGGCCAATCGGCCGACCGCAGGGGGGTGTCAATCAATCCAATCGTACTCGATCGGGTTGATTTCCGGCGATGTCTGTCCGCCTGCTCAGAGCAGGTGGACAGGTTATGGAGCAGTGGTCTTTGTGACCGCTGCTTCATAACTGCTGTTTCTGGCAAGCCTGCAGGCTCGTCAGAAACACGGGGCATCAAGCTCCATACGGAGCTTGATAAATATTCCCCCATGTGTTTATTCTAATGATTCACTGCATTGTATTCATTTTATCTTGTATTATACATACTCCTATTGAAGTCAATTGTTATACTGTATGATCATTGTATACCTATGTAATAGTCTAGTGCTGTGAAGGTTTCAACTTCTTGCATTTTATTATATATATATATATATATATATATATATATATATATATATATATATATATATATATATATAATTGATGTGATCCCACTACCACCAGAGCCTTGTAATATACCCAAGCATGGAATTTGTTGTAACTGCTGCTGCAGTGAGGAATAAGGAGTAAAGAGCGATAATCCTACTGGTAGGTCCACTTTTTTGTTTTGGGGAGCGTTGAAGCCCTGTGGAGGTCTACCACATGCGATGGAAGATGGCTGTGTTTACACCATAAGGCTAAGGGAAGGTCGTATTTTAGTTGCTGCAGTATTCCTTTTGTACTGGAGCATGTCTTTGACACTTGAGTGCGTGTTTGCTAATACTGAAAGGGACACAAAACACAATTTTTTATTTCATGATTAAAAACTCTTGCTCGCTTTGCACAGTGGATGTGGTACAAGAGAGGAGCTACTGAACTACTGTAGCAAGGGTGGGTCACACAGTCCTCTCTTCATCCCTATAGCTCAGAGGGTCTGATGTAGGAGGTTTGCAAAGATAAGCTTTTTACCATGTAGGAGGTAATTGTACTACTCCCCTTTCTTGAGGGGCCTTAAGTGGGTCCCACCAAACAGTCTACTGCCTCTAACCAAATTGCAGCTGCTTCACTCAGCTGTGTTGTGTGTGCTGCTGCTGATACAGTTGCTGGTAGGAGATTAAAAAACAATATCTGCTGCTGCACTTCTCCCTGATAAAGCATGCCATCCTTTTGTTGGACTGCACAAACCCTGCAAATCAGTTTGCCCCTACAAGTTGCCAGGTTATCATTCTGAGTGCCATTTTCTTCTTAATTCTGGGATCACACAAAGTGGCCAGCATCAGTTCAGGGCATTTCTCCAGATGCTCCTGCATGCAACCTTTCAGTTGACCCTCCAGCCTCCTGACAAGTGCTGCTACCTACTGCTTAAGACCCAGATAGGCAGTGTTTTGGCTCAGGTTCTTGGTCACATCCCTAAATTGCTTTAGGGCTGCCACTTACTGACCAATAATGGTCCACTCATGTCTGTCCTAATGGACTCCCAATGCCAATATATTGATTGGAAGCCATATTATAGTTCGTACCCTGCCTTTCCAAGATACATTCCAACATATCCAAAGTCAAGTTCCACCTAGTAGTTATTCTTGCTTAAGAGAGTACTGGGGAAGTTCCTGCCTAAGTAGCTGTCTGACTTTAAAACTGTATTGGAAGTGGCCTGCAATCCTCCATTGTTCAAGTAAACTTGATAACCTAGAGTTGCCTTTGGGGATAGCAGGCTTTACCACCAGGTGCAGGATGTGAGAGGAAAAACGCACACTGATAAAGTCACGTACCACCAGTAGCAGTACCACTATCCTCATCACAAGCCCAGGGCTGCCTCCATTGTGCCATCAGGGAGAGGAAGGCGTTATGGCAGTTAAGAGTACTTCATAAATAGGTGGTAAAGTCGGTGGTACCTGACTCTGCTGACTGTTATCAGAACCGTGTCCCCTGTCCTGACTACTGCTGGTAGTGCTGCTCCTAGTAGATGGCATTTCTGGCTGTTGCACTCTTGCTGCTGCTTGACTCTCCTTCTTCCCTCAGTTAAACAGCCTTGTAGTGCATGCAGAGATAATGGTGCATCCTGGAGCTGGTGAGATGACCCAACACTCCCCCAAGGCTAATTTCTTAACCACACAATTTCCACTTAGAAAAATGAGGCCATTTCCGATGCTTACAAGATGGTCCCAAAGCTTTGAGTGATATGAAGCAGTTGATGCCTCTACCTGCCCTCTAACAGATTATTAACCCCTTGATGACCAGCAACATACTCTTTGAATGGAAATCCCTTTTTTAATAGTGCAGTCTCGCCTCCAGCAGCAAGATCGCACTATTCCAGGATGCCTGCAGCAGGGAGGGAGGTCATAATAGCACGGTCCGCTGCCCGAGGCAAGACCTGCACTATTATGACCTGAAAAACCCTTAATTACCAGCAACGTACAGGGTACGTTGGGATCATTAAATGATTTTTCATGTTTACAGGTATTTGACTGCACAGGGCTCTATTGTACATATATATGCATGCATATGTATCTCTGTCTCACTGCTGATTTTACTGACAACCTGGACAAAATTTAAAATAAGCCAGTATTAAAAGTGTTCAGTTTTTATTGCACAAATTATCATTAAATACATTTATGTTAAATTATGCAATCAATTTTTGCTTTGGAGAGATGAAAATTATATATTAAAAATTATTACACTGGGGGCTGAACTAACACCTAGAGTGAGTGGAAGTGTCTCGGCAGTGCTCTGTTTCAGTTTCACATTTATTTAAAGTTTTCTTCACTTTAGCCAACTCAAAAACCTATTATACACGTATAATAATGGCTTAATCACTGCCCTTCACAAGAAAATCTGAAGTCACCTGCTGTGCGATCGATCAGACCGACTGTGAGCTGGAAACAACCACTCCACTTACCCAGCATACTACAGAAGCCGTAAGTCGCATCAAGACCAGATGGCTACAGCTGTCCCAGCGACCATGACATCCCCCGCACTGTGACATTGCGGCCTTGCAGCGACCTTACACCACGGCCAACTACTCCACAGTTTGACGCACTTGCAGTGCAGTAGCTGGTGGCCATCTTGTCATAGGCCAAGATGATCGTAACTCAGGAACGGCCTAGTACGGACATGAAAAACGCTGCCTGGATGCGATGACACTCACCTCGACGAGGAACAAGAAACGCCACAGATCACAACTTAGAGTCTTGATAAAGAAACGGATTGGGGCCTAACTTTGCAGCCTTACTCCACAGCCGTATCGGAACTGCTGGTGAATAGATCATCTGACACTGAGCTAGTCCTGTGCCTGGTTTAACACAGATTATTGATTAACATGGAGCATCTAACTGAGTGGGAAGAGAGGATCATATGACTTATGGACACTCATTTTGCGAGATTTGAGCAAACTTATATAGCTTTGATTGCTGCGCTGCAGCCCTCGCAGAGACTACAGAACACAGAGAATCGTCATGAGGACTATACCCCACCTGACACTGCGGCTATTAACTATGCTGGAGGAACACCTCAAACACTTAATATGGAAGTGTCTGATATTGCCATAGGGATCTCTAGGAGAGACGACGAGTTTCCAAGTGTAATCCCCTACTGTACATCTAAGTGCGTTTACGATATAATTGAGGAGAGCATTATGCATTTTTTAGTCTTCTCTGCTCAATCAACTACAGGTGTAAGCATACATAGGTCTTCTACACTACGATCTTCCCAGAAGTATAGAGCTCCGGAGTATGCATCCCAGTTGTCCCAGCGACTCTACCACATTCTTCTACACAGACGAATATACCCAGAGACAGCCGCTTGGTTTATACAAAAAGTTGGGGTAGGATAAATCCTCCATTTGATGACAACCTTTCCTAGCTACAAACTTACGCCTAGATTACGAGTTTTGTGTTAGAGGCTGTGTGGTGCTAACGAGCAGTTTATGCTCACCACTCACTTACAGATAGCGCTGGTATTACGGGTTTTTAGAAACCCGGCGTTAACCGCAAAAAAGTGAGCGAAGAGCAACATTTTGCTCCACATCTCACCTCAATACCAGCGCTGCTTACGTTAGCGGTGAGCTGGCTAAACGTGCTCGTGCACGATTTCCCCATAGGAGTCAATGGGGGAGAGCCGGCTGAAAAAAAAACTAACACCTGCAAAAAGCAGCGTAAAGCTCCTAACGCAGCCCCATTGATTCCAATGGGGAAAATACATTTATGTCTACACCTAACACCCTAAAATGAACCCTGAGTCTAAAAACCCCTAATATTACACTTATTAACCCCTAATCTGCTGTCCCCGACATCGCCAAACCTGTATTATATTATTAACCCCTAATCTCAGTGCTGCGGAATCTGTTGGCGCTCTACAAATAATAATAATCTGCCACTCCGGACACTGCCGCCACCTACATTATACTTATGAACCCCTAATCTGCTGCACCCAACATCACAGACACCTACATTATTTTTATTAACCCCTAATCTGCTGCCCCTAATGTCGCCGCAACCTAACTACACTTATTAACCCCTAATCTGCCGCCCCCAACGTCGCTGCCACTATAATAAACATATTAACCCCTAAACCTAAATCTAACCCTAACACCCCCTAACTTAAATATAATTTAAATAAATCTAAATAAAATTACTATCATTAACTAAATCATTCCTATTTAAAACTAAATACTTACCTATAAAATAAACCCTAAGCTAGCTACTATATAACTAATAGTTACATTGTAGCTATTTTAGGGATTATTTTTATTTTACAGGCAAGTTTGTATTTATTTTAACTAGGTAGAATAGTTATTAAATAGTTATTAACTATTTAATAACTACCTAGTTAAAATAAAGACTAATATACCTGTAAAATAAAACCTAACCTAAGTTACAATTACACCTAACACTAGACTACAATTAAATTAATTACCTAAATTAAATATAATTAATTACAATTAAATAAAATTATCTAAAGTACAAAAACAACAAAACTAAATTACAGAAAATAATAAAGAAATTACAAGATTTTAAAACTAATTACACCTAATCTAATCCACCTAACAAAATAAAAAAAGCCCCCCCAAAATAAAAAAAGTCCTACCCTACACTAAATTACAAATAGCCCTTAAAAGGGCCTTTTGCAGGGCATTGCCCAAAAGTAATCAGCTCTTTTACCTGAAAAAAAATTACAATCCCCCCCAACATTAAAACCCACCACCCACACAACCAACCCTACTCTAAAACCCACCCAATACCCCCTTACAAAAACCTAACACTAACCCCTTGAAGATCACCTTACTGGGAGACGTCTTCACCCAACCGGGCAGAAGTGTTCCTCCAGACAGACAGGAGTCTTCATCTAACCAGGCAGAAGTGGTCCTCCAGACGGGCAGAAGTCTTCATCCAAATGGCATCTTCTATGTTCATCCATCCAGTGCGGAGCGGGTCCATCTTCAAGACATCCGACACAGAGCATCCTCTTCTTTCCACGGCCGACGACTGAATGAAGGTTCCTTTAAATGACATCATCCAAGATGGTGTCCCTTCAATTCTGATTGGCGGAGAGAATTCTATCAGCCAATCTGAATTAAGGTAGAAAAAATCCTATTGGCTGATGCAATCAGCCAATAGGATTGAACTGGCATTCTATTGGCTGATTGGAACAGCCAATAGAATGCCAGCTCAATCCTATTGGCTGATTGGATCAGCCAATAGGATTGAACTTCAATCCTATTGGCTGATTGCATCAGCCAATAGGATTTTTTCTACCTTAATTCCGATTGGCTGATAGAATTCTATCAGCCAATCGGAATTGAAGGGACCCCATCTTGGATGACGTCATTTAAAGGAACCTTCATTCAGTTGTCGGCCGTGGAAAGAAGAGGATGCTCCGCGTCGGATGTCTTGAAGATGGACCCGCTCCACGCCGGATGGATGAAGATAGAAGATGCCTTCTGGATGAAGACTTCTGCCCGTCTGGAGGACCACTTCGGCCCGGTTGGATGAAGACTTCTCCCGGCTTCGTTGAGGACTTCGGCCCGGTTGGGTGAAGACGTCTCACGGTAGGGTGATCTTCAGGGGGTTAGTGTTAGTTTTTTTTAAGAGGGGATTGGGTGGGTTTTAGAGTAGGGTTGGTTGTGTGGGTGGTGGGTTTTAATGTTGGGGGGGGTATTTGTACTTTTTTTTTACAGGTAAAAAAGCTGATTTATTTGGGGCAATGCCCCGCAAAAGGCCCTTTTAAGGGCTATTGGTAGTTTAGTTTAGGCTAGGGCTTTTTTTTATTTGGGGGGGGGGGTGCTTTTTTTATTTTAATAGGGCTCTTAAATTAGGTGTAATTAGTTTAAAGATCTGTAATTTGTTTTTTATTTTCTTTAATTTAGTGGGGTTTTTTTGTGATTTAGCTAATTTAATTTAATTTATTTAATTGTATTTAATGTATGGAATTGATTTAATTGTAGTGTAGTGTTAGGTGTTAGTGTAACTTAGGTTAGGTTTTATTTTACAGGTCAATTTGTATTTATTTTATAGTAACTATTCTACCTAGTTAAAATAAATACAAACTTGCCTGTAAAATAAAAATAAACCCTAAGCTAGCTACAATGTAACTCTAAGTTATATTGTAGCTAGCTTAGGGTTTATTTTATAGGTAAGTATTTAGTTTTAAATAGGAATTATTTAGTTAATGATAGTAATTTTATTTAGATTTATTTTAATTATATTTAAGTTAGGGGGTGTTAGGGTTAGACATAGATTTAGGAGTTAATACATTTAATATAGTGGCGGCGACTTTGGGGGCAGCAGATTGGGGGTTAATAAATATAATGTAGGTGGCAGCGATGTTGGGGTGGCAGAATAGGGGTTAATAATATTTAACTAGTGTTTGCGAGGTGGGAGTGCGGCGGTTTAGGGGTTAATATGTTTATTCTAGTGGTGGCGATGTCCGGAGTGGCAGCTTAGGGGTTACAAATTGTATTTTAGTATTTGCGATGTGGGAGGGCCTTGGTTTAGGGGTTAATAGGTAGTTTATGGGTGTTAGTTTACTTTTTAGCACTTTAGTTATGAGTTTTATGCTACGGCGTTGTAGTGTAAAACTCATAACTACTGACTTTAAAATGCGTTAGGAATCTTGGTGGTAGAAGGTGAACCGCTCACTTTTTTGGCCTCCCAGGACAAACTCGTAATACCAGCGCTATGGAAGTCCCATAGAAAAAAGGCTTTATGAAATTTACGTAAGTAGGTTTGGGGTAAGGCCAAAAAAGTGTGCGGGACACCTATACCTGCAAGACTCGTAATACCAGCGGGCGTAAAAAAGCAGTGTTAGGACCTGTTAATGCTGCTTTTTTACCTTACCGCAAAACTCGTAATCTAGGCGTTTGTTATTTTGTGTAATGTTTTTGTTTGTTTTTTCGTTTTGGGGTGGGTTTTTCTTTTTAGTATAGCCATTTTTTATTTTTAATGGACAACAAAAGAGCTAAACCCATTTCAAGGGCAATGCCCATACAAATGCCCTTTTCAGGGCAATGGGCATATTAGGTTTTACTTTATTTTTATTTTGTTGGTTTAGGGGTGGGGGTTTGTATACTGTTAGGGTTTATTTGTTTTTCTTTTGTAGGAAAAGAGCTGTTATCTTTAGGGCAATTCCCTACAAAAGGCCCTTTTAAGGGCTCTTGGTAGTTTATTATAGATTAGGGTTTTTTATGTTGGGGTGGGTTTTTTTTTAATTTTTTTTTTTAAAAAGGGTATTAGAATAGGAATACATTTTTTTGCTTTGGATACTTTCGTTTGTTATTTTTTGTAATGGTAGATTTTTTTTAATTTTAGTGTTATTTATTTTTTGTAATGGTAGTTGTTTTTATTTTGTAATGGTTGGTTTTAGTGTAAGGCAGTAAGTTTGTATTTATTTTAACTAGTTAGTTAGTAAATAGTTAATAACTATTTACTAACTAGTCTACCTTGTTAAAATAAATACAAACTTACCTGTGAAATAAAAATAAAACCTAAGCTAGCTACAATATAACTATTAGCTATATTGTAGCTAGCTTAGGTTTAATTTCACAGTTAAAGGGACAGTACACTGTAAAATTGTTTTTATATGAATTTATTTTGAATGACTTGTTATACCAGGTGCAGAGTATAACATTTATGAGAAATTGAATTTTTTCGGTTTATTTGTGTATATGAAGTAGCTGGTTTTGTGCTTTTAAACCACAGCCTATTACAATGGGTTGAGCTTCAGGTAATACCAGATCTCATTATGCTATCACTTTTATGTACACAGACTTGCTTCCTTATCTTATATTTGTCTGTAAAACTAAAGCTCAATACATAGAGAGAACAATGGAAAATTATCATTGTATTACTTAACTATCATGCCCCCCACTGAGAGTGTAATCTCTTCTGCTGGCTGTGTTTACTTAGGCTATTCAATAGAATATACTCCAGTATAGAAACTTTCACAATAGGTTGTGCTACCACAGGCTAAATCAGCTATTTCAAATGCCAAAATAGGGGTAAAGGAGCTACTTGTAAACAATTTAAAACACTCCAGCAGGTAAAATGAATAATTGGGAACAATTTAAAGGGGATAACATTTTTGGGTGAACTGTCCCTTTAAGTATTATTTAGTTAATAATTGTAACTTTAATTTATCTCTATTTTAATTATGTTAAATTTAGGGGGTGTTAGGGTTACGGTAATAGTTACGGTTAGGGTTAGGTTTAGGGGTTAAATAGTTTAATTTAGGTTGTTGCGATGTGGGGGGCTGGCGGTTTAGGGGTTAATAGGTTTATTTAGTGGTAGTGATGTGAGAGACCATAGGTTAAGGGGTTAATAACTTTATTTAGTGGCGGCAATGTTGGGGAGCAGCGGAATAGGGGTTAATAGATTTATTATAGTGTGGGCAATGTTGGGGTGCAGGCGAATAGGTGTTTATAACTTTATTATAGTGGCAGCAATATCTGGAGAGGCAAATTAGGGGTTAATAGATTTATTTCGGTGGCGGCGATATCGGGGGCGGCAGATTAGGGATGTTTAGATGTGGGGTTTATGTTAGGGTGTTAGGTTTAAACGTAACTTTTTTCCCCATAGACATCAATGGGGCTGCGTTACGGAGCTTTTCATTTCATTCCGCAATCACTGGTGTTAGGTTTTTTTCTAACCCGTTCTCCCCATTGATGTCTATGTAGAAAGCGTGCAAGAGCACGTCAAATCAGCACTTGTATTTTGTGTGGCATGGAGCTCAACACAACCATATCGCACGCACAAGCTGGCTGTTTCAAAACTTGCAATGGCAGTGCAATGGAGTATGAAATAATGCAACTTTTGTTGCGTTCATTTCGCACCCCGTTGCGTCCATAACTTGTAATCTACCTGAGTGTTATTTATTAAATGTTCAAGAATATAAGACCATAAGAGCAAGAAAATAATTTTTATTAACATTTCCAGGAATTTCACATGATTTCTTTATTTTAAAACAATGTAGAATCTTTAAGGACTGGGAAGTGGTTAAAATAAAAAAGCATGCTTTTATGGAATATATAAGGTATCTACATACGTACAACATAATAGAATAAAAATAAGTAAAATACATATTCATATTTTACTGCTTATTATAGGTAGCTGGTCTTTAATGACACAAGTTCATTTGTAAATAATTAAAGCTAAAAAAAAATTGAAATCTTAAATATTGCTCTTTAATATAAAAGTTAATATTTAATTTGCATGATATTGAATAGCAAAAGTTATGCAAATGTAAGATGTATTTCTGGTAAATGTTATAGCTTAAAGTCTTGGATAGATTGTCTGATATTATACTTGTAATTATTGATATAAATTATTGATATAAATAGTAACAAAGACAATTTTTCATAAAATGTTGCAGTGAATTTGTCTTCACAAACAAATTTAAATGCAGCAATGTTTTCCTTTGTTTATTAGATCACGTTATACCAATATTCTTCAATCTTTCCATTATCTTTTAAAATGAAAGTTCTACCTATCTAATCTATCTTTATGTCCATAAAATTCCAAGTAAGTAAGAATATAACAAAGAACATGTTGAAAGTTATAAAATAGCTAGAAAAAAATAACGTGATTGACAATAAAAAGATTGATTATGTAGTCTAATAAATCAATCAGTAGTGTACTAATTAGAGAAAGTAACCTCATCCATGAGCCATGATCATGGTCTAAGCTGCTTTTGATCCCTTGGATTATTACTTCTTCAGATACTTTGTAATTATTAGTTTGACAGGTCAGGCTAATACTTTTTTCTAAAGTGTAGAAGCTCTGCGTTTATTAAAGGATAAATGTAATACTTGTAGGGGAACTATTTAATATTGTTTTTTTATCGGACACCAATCAGTAGTATATACAATAAAGGTTTTCATAAGAGACCCAAATGGTTAATTTTATCTCCATATATTTAGATTTTGTTTTTTACGATAATTTATTACATTCACATTTAATGTTTTTAATATACAAGTGCTATACCAAGGTGTTCAACCTTTCCATCTATAGGACCAAATAAAATTGTTTTATTAATAAAATAACAAATGAATATATATATATTTATATATATATATATATATATATATATATATACACTATATATATATATATATATATATATATATATATATATATATATATATATATATATATATTTGACTTAATATCAGTTGCTTAATTTATATCTATCCCTGAAAATGAGATACAATCTGAAGGACAATTTAGTTACTGTACCAAATAATGTAAAATTATTATTAAAATTATCTTTAATTTAGCAAATATTACACATTTAATTATGGCTATCCTATAGTGCACTTAAAATAACTTTTGTAAATGTTTTGTGAAATGTTAAATCCAAAATATATACAAGACTCAGTTAAAAGCAACTCCTTTATTGAAAAATCTTTAAAATGCAGTAAATCCATAAAACAAAGTAGCGTAGACCTGCAGGCAGGCAGTCTGACACATTTCGGCTAGCTTAGCCTAAGTCATAGACCATTCAGACCCTTCTTAGCTCTGCTTATTTAACCCCTTAATGACCAAGGACATGCTATGTACATCCTCAAAAAAATCAGCTCTGTGGCCCTCTCTGCATCGGCCAGCGATGGTGCAGATTGTTGGTGGCGTTGGAGGGATAGGAGGGAGTTGTGTTTTCGGCCCGTCATTGGAGGGGGTGGGAGGAGGTGTGTGAGGGGCGGGATGGAGGTGTACAAGGGGCGGGAAGGGGCGTGAGAGGGGCGGAAGTAGGTGGGACTGCTACGCTGCTCCACAGAAAGTTTAGTGAATGGGAAGGAGGGGGAGGGTGATAGTGTTTTGGTAAAGGGTTCTGGGATGGGTAGGCAACTGAGTGGGGCAGCTATACTACAGAAAAAAATGGTTATTTTATTATTTTTATAAAAAAAGCCTAAATTCCAGCTGCCAGTACCTAATATGGCAGCTAATAGGTAGAGGAGGGAGGGTTAAAGAGCTGTTTGGGGGGATCAGGGAGGTTGGGTGGTAAGGGGGGGATCCTACACTGCAGAAAATATATGAAGAAAAAAAAACTTTTATTTTTATACTGTCTGACTTTCTGCCAGTACTTAAGATGGGGGTGACTTTTGGGGGTTGGGGGAGGGAAGGGAGCTGTTTGAGAGGGGTCAGGGATGGATCAGGGGGTGGGATGTGTCAGGTGGGAGACTGATCTCTACATTAAAGCTAAAATTAACCCTACAAGCTACCTAATTAACCCATTCACTGCTGAACATAATACAAGTGTAGTGCGCAGCGGCATTTAGCGGCCTTCTAATTACCAAAAAGCAATGCCAAAACCATAAAGGTCTGCTATTTCTTAACAAAGGGGATCCCAGAGAAGCATTTACAACCATTTGTGCCATAATTGCACAAGCTGTTTGTAAATAATTTCAGTGAGAAACCTAAAGTTTGTGAAAAAGTTAACATTTTTTTTTATTTGATTGCATTTGGCGGTGAAATGGTGGCATGAAATATACCAAAATGGGCCTAGATCAATAATTTGGGTTGTTTACTAAAAATTAAACATATACCTGTGAAGGGTTATTCACGGATTCCTGACAAATATCAGTGTTACAATGTTACTATCGCTAATTTTGGAAAAAAATTGTTAGGAAATAGAAAATTGCTACTTGTACTTATTGCCCTATAACTTGCAAAAAAAGCAAAGAACATGGCCTAGTGATTAACCTTTCATCCACTATTTTGATGGAGGTACAAGAAAGGGTTTTCAGGAAAGGTCTTTCCTTCTCACCAACAAAAAAACTTGATAAATTTACAGCTGTAAAAGATTTGCAACTTTTTGTAAGAAAGCTAGTTTGTCATAAAATGTTTCTCTAGGAGGGGAAAGCAATGCCAGCAATATGTGATTATTTGGTTCTTTAGAATCACTATATTATGAATCTGAAGAAAGTACTTTCAATCAGACAAATTTAAGTAGTGGTCTTAAACCAGTCTCCAAATTTATGCCTTTATTAGGAAAAGTCCCTGTTGTTGAAGCCTTCATGAAATTAGCGTAACATGATATTAGGGGTTTACATAATGATGACATTTGCAATGACAACATGGACACAGAGGAGAGATAAGCAATTTTTGAATTAAAATATTATGCTAATATTACGATCAAATCTTCTGATAAGGGTGGCAATATAGTGGTACAGGATACCACCAGCTATCACAAAGAATGCCACGGGCAATTATTGGATTGCCAACAATATCAGAAATTAGATCATAATACATTACCATTAATTATGAAAAAGCTAGAATCTATTCTGTTAAAAGCATTCCAGGAAAATCCACAAACAAGGGGTTGACTATTCCCCAGTATGTCCCATAGTCTCAGGGATACAAGGACCATTAGAAAAAATTGGGGAATATATTGATAATTTTTTACAGCCCGTTGTCAGTAGCTTGAATTCATTTGTGCAAGATATACCAGATTTTTTAAGAAAAATAAAAGACATTACTACATCAGACAAAATGTTTCTGGATACTATAGATAAGGAATCACTACATTCTAGTATTCCACTAGACAAAGGGGTGCATGCCACTCACTATTATCTATGTCAGAGAGGAAAGGATCTACAGAAACATACAAATTTTGTTATAGAAATTTTTGAGTTTGCATTGATTTGATGATGTATTTGATTATGTTTTTTATGTTCAAATTAGAGGCACTGCTATAGGAGCTAAATTTGCCCCCTCATATGCGTGCCTCTATTTGGGAAATTTTGAAACTAAATTTATATTTGACATTGATTTCCCAGGATCTCAGCACATGAGTCTGTGGCTTCGCTATATTGATGATGTGCTGTTATTCTGGGAAAGCACTGAAAGTGAATTGAGGGCTTTTGTACACAAACTGAATAATAAGTAAATGAACCTCAAATTCACAATGAATGTTAATAAGGACAAAATTCAGTTTTTGGACCCGAATATCTACAAATGTAATGATCAGTTACATACTTCGATCTATAGAAAACCTACTTCCACTAATAGTATTTTAAGAGCTGAAAGCCATTATCAACAGTCCTTAATAAAAGGTATTCCTGTTTCACAATTTGTCAGAACACTACAAAATTGTACTAGTGAAACAGCATTCCTTAGTGAATCAAAACTGTTGACAAACAAATTCAAGGAGTGGATATTCTAATAAAATAATTTCTAAAAGTTTCCAAAGGTTAAAAAACCAAGTGTTGAAAAATCTGAAATTAAAAAAATAAGATTTATAACTCAATACAGAAAGGGATGGTTAGATCTTCAATCTGTACTAAGAAAATATTGGCCAATCCTAAAACCAGATTTGGATTTATGTAAAGTCTTAGGAGAACACCTTCAGATGACTGCGAGAAGGGCCCCTAATCTAGGTGACAACCTGGTTCACAGCTTTTTAAGGAAACCACTACAAACTCATAACTGGCTTCAGCATTCTTCAAATGACCTGGATTTTACCCGTGTAGATGCTGTAAAGCCTGTAATTACATTCAAAAAGTATTTTGTGTCAAAATCAGGTCGCACATACAGCATTAGGGCTAAAATTACATGCAGGTAAGAGGGGTTGATTTATCTGGCTAAATGTAGCTGTCCTCTGTTCCATGTAGGAAAAATGACTAGAGCCTTACGTGACCGGGCATTAGAACATGTGCGTGACATTGAACATGAGGATACAACCTCTAGTATAGCACAACATTTCAAGAAATATCATAACTCTTCACCAAGAACATTCAGCCTAACAGGGATTGAAAAAGTCAACCGCTAGATTTAGAGTTTTGTCGGTAAAGACCTGCGGTGCTAACAAGCTTTTTTTTCCAGCGCACCCTTAAGACAACGCTGGTATTACGAGTTGTCTGAATGGCTGCGTTAGCCTCAGAAAAGTGAGCGTTGAGCCAAATTTAGCTCCACTTCAACCCTCAAGACCAGCGTTGCTTACGGTAGCAGTAAGCTGGAAAAACGTGCTCGTGCACGATTTCCCCATAGGAAACAATGGGGCTGAGCTGGCTGAAAAAAAACCTAATACCTGCAAAAAAGCAGCGTTCAGCTCCTAACGCAGCCCCATTGTTTCCTATGGGGAAACACTTTCTAAGTCTACACCTAACACCCTAACATGAACCCCGAATCTAAACACCCCTAATCTTACACTTATTAACCCCTAATCTGCCGTCCGCGCTATCGCTGACACCTGCATTATATTATTAACCCCTAATCTGCCGATCCGGACACCGCCGCAACCTACATTATTCCTATGAACCTCTAATCTGCTGTCTCTAACATCGCCGACATCTATATTATATTTATTAACCCTTAATCTGTCCCCCCCAACATCGCCGCCACCTACCTACACTTATTAACCCCTAATCTGCCGACCGGACATCGCCGCCACTATAACAAATGTATTAACCCCTAAACCACCGCACTCCTGCCTCGCAAACACTATAATAAATTTGATTAACCCCTAATCTGCCCCCCCCCCAACATCGCCGCCACCTAGCTACAATTATTAACCCCTAATCTACCGCCCCCAACGTCGCCGCTACTATAATAAAGTTATTAACCCCTAAACCTAAGTCTAACCCTAACCCTAACACCCCTCCTAAGTTAAATATAATTTAAATTAAACAAAATAAATTTACTATAATTAAATAAATTATTCCTATTTAAAAATAAATACTTACCTATAAAATAAACCCAAAATAGCTACAATATAATTAATAATTACATTGTAGCTATTTTAGGATTTATATTTATTTTACAGGCAACTTTGTATTTATTTTAACTAGGTACAATAGCTATTAAATAGTTAATAACTATTTAATAGCTACCTAGTTAAAATAATCACAAAATTACCTGTAAAATAAATCCTAACCTAAGTTACAAATACACCTAACACTACACTATCAATAAATTAATTAAATAAATTAACTACAATTATCTAAACTAAAATACAATTAAATAAACTAAACTATAGTACAAAAAAACAAACACTAAATTACAAAAAAAAAATATTACAAGAATTTTAATCTAATTACACCTAATCTAAGCCCCCTAATAAAATAAAAAAGCCCCCCAAAATAATAAAATTCCCTACCCTAAACTAAATTACAAAGTAATCAGCTCTTTTACCAGCCCTTAAAAGGGCCTTTTGCGGGGCATTGCCCCAAAGTAATCAGCTCTTTTACCTATAAAAAAAATACAATCCCCCCAACATTACAACCCACCACCCACACACCCCTACTCTAAAACCCCCCTTAAAAAAACCTAACACTACCCCCCTGAAGATCACCCTACCTTGAGCTGTGTTCACCCAGCCGGGCCGAAGTCTTCATCCGATGGGCAGAAGAGGACATCCAGACCGGCAGAAGTCTTCATCCTATCCGGGCAGAAGAGGACATCCGGACCGGCAGACATCTTCATCCAAGCGGCATCTTCTATCTTCATCCATCTGACGAGGAGCTGCTCCATCTTCAATGGATGGACTAACGATGATGGACTAACGACGAATGATGGTTCCTTTAAATGACGTCATCCAAGATGGCGTCCCTCGAATTCTAGGATTCTATCAGCCAATCGGAATTAAGGTAGGAAAAATCTGATTGTTTGATTTAATCAGCCAATCGGATTGAAGTTGACCTTGCATTCTATTGGCTGATCCAATAGAATGGGATTGGGTGGGTTTTAGAGTAGGGGTGTGTGGGTGGTGATTACTTTGGGGCAATGCCCCGCAAAAGGCCCTTTTAAGGGCTGGTAAAAGAGCTGATTACTTTGTAATTTAGTTTAGGGTAGGGAATTTTATTATTTTGGGGGGCTTTTTTATTTTATTAGGGGGCTTAGATTAGGTGTAATTAGATTAAAATTCTTGTAATATTGTTTTATTTTTTGTAATTTAGTGGTTTTTTTTGTATTATAGTTTAGTTTATTTAATTGTATTTTAGTTTAGATCATTGTAGTTAATTTATTTAATTAATTTTTTGATAGTGTAGTGTTAGGTGTATTTGTAACTTAGGTTAGGATTTATTTTACAGGTAATTTTGTAATTATTTTAACTAGGTAGCTATTAAATAGTTATTACAATTTAATAGCTATTGTACCTAGTTAAAATAAATACAAAGTTGCCTGTATTCCTAAAATAGCTACAATGTAACTATTAGTTATATTGTAGCTATATTAGGGTTTATTTTATAGGTAAGTAATTAGTTTTAAATAGGATTAATGTATTTAATTATAGTAATTTTAGTTCATTTTATTTAAATTATATTTAACTTAGGGGGGTGTTAGGGTCAGGGTTAGACTTAAGTTTAGGGGTTAATAACTTTATTATAGTAGCGGCGATGTTGGGGGCGGCAGATTAGGGGTTAATAATTGTAGGTAGGTGGCGGCGACGTTGGGGGGGCAGATTAGGGGTTAATACAATTTATTATAGTGTTTGCGAGGCGGGAGTGCGGCCGTTTAGGGGTTAATAGATTTATTATAGTGATGGCAATGTCCGGTTGGCAGATTTGGGGTTAATAAGTGTAGGTAGGTGGCTTCGAGGTTGGGGGGGCAGATTAGGGTGTAATAAATATAATATAGGTGTCGGCGATGTTAGGTGCAGCAGATTAGGGGTTCATAGGGATAATGTAGGTGGCGGCGCGTCCGGTCAAAAGATTAGGGGTTAAAACATTTATTATAGGGTTTCCGATGTGGGGGGGCCTCGGTTTAGGGGTTAATAGGTAGTTTATGGGTGTTAGTGTACTTTATAGCACTGTAGTTAAGAGCTTTATGTTCCGGCGTTTTACCCCCTAATTGACCTGATCGGATTTTTCTTACCTTAATTCCGATTGGCTGATAGAATCCTATCAGCCAATCGGAATTTGAGGGACGCCATCTTGGATGACGTCCCTTAAAGGAACCTTCATTCGTCTTTAGTCCGTCGGGCCAGCAGGATGCTCCGCGTTTGAAGTGTTCAAGATGGAGCCGTGGTTGGATGAAGATAGAAGACACCGCTTGGATGAAGACTTATACCGGATGGAGGACCTCTTCTGCCCCGCTTGGATGAAGACTTCTACCGGATGGAGGACCTCTTCTTGCCCCGCTTGGATGAAGAATTCGGCTCGGCTGAGTGAAGACGACTCAAAGTAGGGAGATCTTCAGGGGGTTAGTGTTAGGTTTTCTTAAGGGGGGGTTGGGTGGGTTAGAGTAGGGGTATGTGGGTGGTGGGTTTTAATGTTTGGGGGGTTGTATTTTTTTTTACAGGTAAAAGAGCTGATTACTTTTGGGCAATGCCCCGCAAAAAGCCCTTTTAAGGGCTGGTAAAAGAGCTGATGTAATTTAGAATAGGGTAGGGCATTTTTTTATTTTGGGGGGCTTTATTATTTTATTAGGGGGCTTAAATTAGCTGTAATTAGTTTAAACTTCTTGTAAGTCTTTTTTTATTTTCTGTAATTTAGTGGGTGGTTTTTTGTTCTATAGTTTAGTTTATTTAATTGAATTTAATTTTAGGTAATTTTAGTTAATTTATTTAATTAATTTAATGATAGTGTAGTGTTAGGTTTAATTGTAACTTAGGTTAGGATTTATTTTACAGGTAATTTTGTAAGTATTTTAGCTAGGTAGCTATTAAATAGTTATTAACTATTTAATAACTATTCTACCTAGTTAAAAAAAATACAAAGTTGCCTGTAAAATAAATATAAACCCTAAAATAGCTACAATATAATTATTAGTTATATTGTAGCTATCTTAGGGTTTATTTTACAGGTATTTATTTTTAAATAGGAATAATTTAGTTAATAATAGTAATTTTTATTTAGATCTATTTAAATAATATTTAAGTTAGGGTTAGACTTAGGTTTAGGGGTTAATAAGTTTAATATAGTGGCGGTGGTATAGGGGGGGCAGGATAGGGGTTAATAAATTTAATATAGGTGGCGGCGGTATAGGGGCAGCAGATTAGGGATTAATAGGTATTATGTAGGTGGCAGCGGGGTCCGGGAGCGGCGTTTTAGGGGTTAATATATTTATTATAGTTGCGGCGGGGTCCGGGAGTGGCGGTTTAGGGGTTAGTAAGTTTATTTAGTTACGTAACCATCGATCTGTGTCGGACTGAAACCGGCGGATCGTAGGTTACGTCACTAAATTCTACTTTTGCCGGGCTGTAGGGCTTGATAACTAAGGCGAATCAGCCTCGCCACAAATACGCTGCGGAATTCCAGCATAATTGTGGTTGACGGCTTGATAACTAGAGGCCATATACTGTATATGTCTATATATGTGTACACATGTATTATATATATATATACACAGTACTGTGCAAAAGTCTTAGGCCGGCATAAGATTTGTTGTTTTAGCAATGGTATAATAAACATATATAATTGTTTCTTAGTCTCTTTATTAAAATACAATCAGAAAAACATAATTTATGTAAGAACTTACCTGATAAATTAATTTCTATCATAGTGGCAAGAGTCCATGAGCTAGTGACGTTTGGGATATACATTCCTACCAGGAGGGGGCAAAGTTTCCCAAACCCCAAAATGCCTATAAATACACCTCCCACCTCACTCATAACTTAGTTTAACATATAGCCAAGTAGAGAGGTGTAAAAAAAGGAGTAAAAAGCATACAAAAAGAGGAACTGGAAAAATAATGTGCTTTATACAAAAAAAATCATAACCACAAAAAATAGGGTGGGTCTCATGGACTCTTGCTATGAAAGAAATTAATTTATCAGGTAAGTTCTTACATACATTTAGTTTTTTTCATGTAAGTGGCAAGAGTCCATGAGCTAGTGATGTATGGGATATAATACCCAAGATGTGGAAGTCCATGAGGCACTAGAGAGGGAGTGATGAAATAAAAACAGCTATATCTGCTGAGATATTAAATTAAAAAAAATGATTAAGTTTTCTTAAGAATTTCAAAAAACTAAAATCAAAGACACTAGAATCAAACTGAGACATCTGCCTGAAGAACCTTTCTACCAAAGGCTGCTTCCAAAGAAGCAAACACATAAAAATGGTAAAATTTAGTAAATGTATGCAAAGAAGACCAAGTTGCTGCTTTGCAAATGTGTTCAACTGAAGCTTCATTCTTGAAAGCCCAAGATGTGGCGACTGATCTAGTAGAATGAGCTTTGTGAATCAAAAGTTTTAACCAAGATGCCATTACCTTTCCTGGAACCAGAAAAAATAACAAATAGACTAGAAGCCTTTCTGAAATCTTTAGTAGCCTCAACATAATATTTCAAAGCTCTTACCACATCCAAGGAATGTAAAGACCTTTCAAGAGTATTCTTAGGATTAGGTGGGTTGAGAGGGTATAATAGTGCGCTGGCAATAAAAATTATAATACCAAACACCTAAAAAAAGAAAGATCCTTCCGTCTTTCAACAAACGATAGAGTATGTAATTAGGAGTGATAGGTGCGCTACGAGTAGCTGAAGGTATATTTTAAGTGTATTGCTAAGAATTTTCTAGCCGTGTGAAATTTTTGTGTAATACAATATGATGTGAAAATCCTATAGAATAAATATGTTGGAGGTGAAAATTATTCACATATACCCAAAAAATATATAGTGTCCATTTCTATATATAAATAATGTTATCTAACACAGTGATAAAATATAAGGAAAAAAAGAGAATATAACCACTATTGGTAAGAAAATATATTTATAAAATTATGAAACCCATATAAACAATGTAGTGATTAATATAAAAACATCAAATTAAAGGGACGTCTCCCCAATTGCAAAAAAGATCACATAAAATAATGTTCAAAATATAAAACCATATGTTGAGCCAATGATTGTATTTGTGACACTCTAAGTAGAATTTAACTAAGCTGCCCCATACATAAATTTATGCATAAGTGTCCGTTTCTTTGAACGTATAAGGTAGTTCAATATGGTATCTGTATACCCAGCTTATGTTAAAATAGACAATGGACAGTTCAAAAAGTTGTGAACGTATCAGCCGATGGTAGATGTAGAAAGTTATTTCTTAAATTGATATTACCTCCGGGTAAGATAGGTTACCATACATATGCTTTCCAAATAGGATCGATTACCTGTTTTTCTTTAGACCCATTTCACAGCATCCGTCTTCCCTTCTCACCTGGTGACTGAGCAGCGCCGCATGTGTCTTGGCGTCTGACGTCACAGCTTGGTTTCTCGGGTGGGATTGGCTGGAGGTGTTGGAAGGTGATTAACTTCTTTTAGATGACAAAAATAGAAGATCCTTCATAGGAAATAGAAAGGTATTGTTGGCAAATCCTGCACTTAGTGCTAAGAGCACGCAGGGATGAAGAGGTTCCGATAAGTGTATGATAGACAACCCGGGTTGTTGCAGTATTAAAACTGTTTCCACTTGATATCAAAAAGTCTCTTTGTGTATTATTTCACACAATTTTAGGGTCAGCAGTCACAAGGTCGACGCGTTTCGCTCAAGAGAGCTTTATCAAGATCCTGGTGACTGTTGTGTCGTTATATTTAAAGGTATCAGTCATTTCTGATTGGTCTCTCATTGATTGAATTCATTTAAGGTGGATTTTTGTATTGTCCATCTTTGCCCATAGTATATCAACAAGATTTTTAAGGTGGAAATTTATATAGGGCAGCTTTATGTAGATTAAACATTCATTAAAATTTACCATACAAATAAAAATAAAAATAAAAAGAATTATTATCCATGTGTGGAACTTATTGTGTTAAAGATTGATGTAATACTGGTCAAATATGTATTTAGCTGTGAGGAAGGATAATTAATATAGTTTATTATGTGGCTTTATTCAAAAAGAAAAGGTGACAGATCCATCTCTGAGTTAAGCCCATTCGGATATAGTGTGTTATATTTATAAATTAATTCAGCCTCTTTAATTAATAATTTTTTCTCTATATCTCCACCTCTCCAATTGTTTTTCAACTTTTGTATTCCCCAATAGGAAAGATCTTTAGTATTTCCTTTATGCAAAAAGAAAAGGTGACAGATCCATCTCTTACATCTTTAACACAATAAGTTCCACACATGGATAATAATTCTTTTTATTTTTATTTTTATTTCTATGGTAAATTTTAATGAATGTTTAATGTACATAAAGCTGCCCTATATAAATTTCCACCTTAAAAATCTTGTTGATATTCTATGGGCAAAGATGGACAATACAAAAATCCACCTTAAATGAATTAAATCAATGAGAGACCAATCAGAAATGACTGATACCTTTAAATATAACGACACAACAGTCACCAGGATCTTGATAAAGCTCTCTTGAGCGAAACGCGTCAACCTTGTGACTGCTGACCCTAAAATTGTGTGAAATAATACACAAAGAGACTTTTTGATATCAAGTGGAAACAGTTTTAATACTGCAACAACCCGGGTTGTCTATCATACACTTATCGGAAACTCTTCATCCCTGCGTGCGCTTACCACTAAGTGCAGGATTTGTCAACAATACCTTTCTATTTCCTATGAAGGATCTTCTATTTTTGTCATCTAAAAGAAGTTAATCACCTTCCAACACCTCCAGCCAATCCCACCCGAGAAACCAAGCTGTGACGTCAGACGCCAAGACACATGTGGCGCTGCTCAGTCACCAGGTGAGAAGGGAAGACGGATGCTGTGAAACGGGTCTAAAGAAAAACAGGTAATCGATCTTATTTGGAAAGCATATGTATGGTAACCTGTCTTCCCCGGAGGTAATATCAATTTAGGAAATAACTTTCTACATCTACCATCGGCTGATACGTTCACAACTTTTTGAACTGTCCATTGTCTATTTTAACATAAGCTGGGTATACGGATACCATATTGAACTACCTTATACGTTCAAAGAAACGGACACTTATGCATAAATGGGGCAGCTTAGTTAAATGCTACTTAGAGTGTCACAAATACAATCATTGGCTCAACATATGGTTTTATATTTTGAACATTATTTTATGTGATCTTTTTTGCAATTGGGGAGACGTCCCTTTAATTTGATGTTTTTATATTAATCACTACATTGTTTATATGGGTTTCATAATTTTATAAATATATTTTCTTACCAATAGTGGTTATATTCTCTTTTTTTCCTTATATTTTATCACTGCGTTAGATAACATTATTTATATATAGAAACGGACACTATATATTTTTTGGTATATGTGAATAATTTTCACCTCCAACATATTTATTCTATAGGATTTTCACATCATATTGTATTACACAAAAATTTCACACGGCTAGAAAATTCTTAGCAATACACTTAAAATATACCTTCAGCTACTCGTAGCGCACCTATCACTCCTAATTACATACTCTATTCTTAGGATTAGGACACAAAGAAGGAACAACAATTTCCCTATTAATGTTGTTTGAATTCACAACTTTAGGCAAAAATGTAAACGAAGTCCGCAAAACAGCTTTATCTTGATGGAAAATCAGATAAGGAGACTCACAAGAGAGAGCAGACAATTCAGAAACTTTTCTAGCAGAAGAGATTGCCAAAAGAAATAACACTTTCCAAGAAAGTCATTTAATATCCAGAGAATGCATAGGCTCAAAAGAAGGAGCCTGCAAAATCTTTAATACCAAATTGAGACTTCAAAGAGGAGAAATAGATTTAATAACAGGTATGATACGAATCAAAGCCTGAACAAAACAGTGAATATCAGGAAGCTTAGAAATTTTTCTATGAAATAAGACAGAAAGAGAAGAGATTTGTCCTTTCAATGTATTTGCAGACAACCCTTTATCCAAACCATCCTGAAGAGACTGTAAAATCCTAGGAATTCTGAACGAATACCAAGAATAATCATGAGAGGAACACCATGAAAAATAGGTTTTCCAAACCTAATGATAAATCTTCCTTTAAACAGACTTATGAGCCTGTATCATAGTGTTTATTACTGAGTCAGAGAAACCTCTATGACTAAGCACTAAGCGTTCAATTTCCATGCCTTCAAATTTAGAGATTTGAGATCCTGATGGAAAAACAGCCCTTGAGACAAAAGGGCTGGTCTTAAAGGAAGTGACCAAGGCTGACAACTGGACATCCGGACAAGATCCGCATACCAAAACCTGTAAGGCCATGCAGGTGCTATCAGAAACACATAAGATTGTTTCATTATAATCTTGAAGATCACCCTTGAAAGAAGAACCAGAGGTGGAAAAATGTAAGCAGGTTGGTAAAACCAAAGAACTGATAAAGCATCCACCATCTACATCTAAGCTTCTTGTTCAGATGAGAGGCCATTAGATCTATTTCTGGAGGACCTCACATCTGTACAAGATGAAAAAACACATCTGGATGGACAGACCACTCCCTCGGATGTAAAGTCTGACGGCTGAGATAATCCGCTTCTCAATTGTCTACACCTAAGATATGAATCGCAGAAATTTGATGAGAGTTGGATTCCACTCAAGAAAGTATGCAAGATACTTCTTTCATTGCTGAAGGATTGTGAGTCCCCCCTTGATGATTGACATATGTCACTGTTGTGATATTGTCTGTCTGTAAACAAATGTAAAGTTCTCTCTTCAATAGAGGCCAAGCCTGAAGAGCTCTGAAAATAGCACAGACTTCTAAAATATTGATTGGTAACCTCGCCTCTTAAAGATTCCAAACCCCTTGTGCTGTCAGAGACCCACAGACAGCTCCCCAACCTGTAAGACTTGCATCTGTTGAGATCACAGTCTAGGAAGGACGAACAAAAGAGGCTCCTTGAACAATAAGGTGATGGTTTAACTACTAAGTCAGAGAGAGTTGAGTGTTGGGATTTAAGTATATCAACTGTGATATCTGAGTAAAATCCCTGCACCATTGGTGCAACATGCAAAGCTGTAGAGGTCTCATATGAAAACGAGCAAAGGGGATCGCATCCGATGGTGCTGTCATGGGACCTAAAACTTCCATGCACATAGCCACTGAAGGGAATGATAGAGACTGAACTTCATTCATCTCTTGACTGTTAGAGAAAGAGTCATGGACACTGAATCTATCTGGAAACCTAAAAAAAAGGACCCTTGTCCTTTTGTAAATTGATCCTCCAACCATGTCTTTGAAGAAACCACACTAGTTGTTTTGTGTGAGATTCTGCAGAATGAAAAGATTGAACTAGTACCAAGATATCATCCAAATAAGGAAACAATGCAATACCCTGCTCTCTGATTACAGATAGAAGGGCACCGAGAACCTTCAAGAACATTCTTGGAGCTTTCGCTAGGCCACACGGAAGAGCAACAAATTGGTAATGCTTGTCTAGAAAAGAGAATCTCAGAAAATGATAGTGGTCTGGATGAATCGGAATGTGAAGATAAGCATCTTGTAAGTCTATTGTGGACATGAAATGACCTTGCTAAACAAAAGGCAGAATAGTCCTTATAATCATTATCTTAAAAGTTGGGATTCTTACAAAACTATTTAAAGTTTTCAGATCCATGATGGGTCTGAACGAATCTTCTTTCTTTGGGACAATGAACAGATTTGACCAAAAACCCAAACTCTGTTCCTGCTGAGGAACTGGGACAATCACCCCTGAAAGCTCTAGGTCTGAAACACAATTCCAAAAAGCCTGAGCTTTCACAGTGTTTGTTGGAACATGAGAAAGAAAGAATCTTCCCATGGGAGGCCATATTCTGAAACCTATTCAATACCCTTGAGAAACAATATCCTGAATCCACTGATTTTGAACAGAATCTTTCCAAATGTCTTGAAATAATTTCAATCTGCCCCCCCACCAGTTGAGCTGGTTTGAGGGTGCACCTTCATGCAGACTTAGTGGCTGGATTTGGTTTCTTATAAGGCTTGGATTTATACCAATTCGTAGATGGTCTCCAATTAGAGCCAGAGGCCTTAGGGGAAGGAGAGGTTTTTTGTTCTCTATTCTGATGAAAGGAACGAAAATGATTGGGAGTTTTAAACTTACCCTTAGATTTCTTACCTTGGGGCAGAAAAACTCCCTTTCCCCCAGTGGATAGTGGAGATAATAGAATTCAATTGAGAGGGGGCGGAGCCAGCAGCCGCAAAGTATGGCCGCACTGTAAGTGAGCTCCGTGTGCAGATGCCCAAAATTTCTCTGTTATAGGGCAATTTTAGGAATGCCAGCCTAAAACCACCTCATAATACCCTCAGAGATGTGACAGGACATGAAAGGTGTGCTGTAAACAGCAGAACATTGCTGTTTTGTAGCGGGGCCTACACTCCGGCTGTGATTTTAAGCCTGAGGGTAGTACTGACTTTAGCGCATAGAGGAAAACAAAGCACTCAATCGGATGACCAGATCGCTAAACAGACTGCAAACATAGAACAGCATGGTCCCCTGAACTGAAAAGGTCGGTAATACTGTATTTTGCAAAGTGCCTTGATCGGGCTACATACACCCAGGATAAACTATAAGTCAGTAATGCTCCCTTACCATGCATCTCCTTACAATGCATCCTGCACTATGAAGATCAGAGCAAACTTTTTACACCTATAACAGGCCCTAAGCAGGACTTTTTTCCTGCCTCACTGTACGCTGCTAATCATACAAGCTAATATTTAACTGGGCCTAACCAGTAGCAACATTCTATGCTTCCCACCTGAATGACATTTTATATCTAATAAGCAACCGCCTTCCATACTACCTATCACAGCACACTACACCCTTAGTGTGGGAGGGGAAAATAAAAAACAAAAAAGCAAATACTGGCAGCAAGGAAGCCAAAGCAAGGTGTATAAATAATAAGGATAGACATTATTATTCAGCTACAAGATTTCACCGAAAAAGCTGCCAAAACCAGACAAACAACATAAGAAGCCAGCCAATACACGTACTTCTGTGAGCTCCTTCTTTATGGTCTCAGACAATATTCAAGCGTCCTCTTCTGAACCTACTGAAATACATAGATCAGTCTCCTCAGCCTCAGACAGTGAGGATGGCTTAATTGAAGAGCCAATACAAATTTCCAAAGCCTTTATGGCTACCATACCATCTAAACTTGAGCTAGACAACTCGGTTGTAAAGGTTTGTGAATGCATTAAAGAAGAAATTGCAGGCCTCGGGAAAGATATGACTGAAATTGGCAATCGTGTAGAGGCTTTGGAGGAAGACAACGATCTTAACCAATCTGAAATTATTTACCTTGCAAACAACAACTCAAACATATGATCTATTAATTCTGCAGCTGCAGGACAAATTAGAAGACCTGGAAAACAGGGAATTTCGACAAAACCTGCCTATCAGAGGGATTCTAGAATCTGTGCTACCTAATACCCTCCCTGAATTCCTACAAGGTCTTTTTTCTCATCTCTTGGGTCCTTCGTCAACCAGAGATACATCAACAGACATAGCTCATAGAGCGCTCAGACCACCACCACCTGATCAAGCATCACCATGAGATGTAGTACTTAAGCTAAAAGATTACCAAACCAAAGAAGATATCCTCAAAGCTGCCAGACAAAGCTGTCATCTCCAAGTCTTTATGGACTTAGCTCCCCGCACCCTACAGAGAAGGAAAGAATTTCAACCACTTACCACAATCCTCAGAGCAAAGGGGATCCCATACAGATGGGGATTCCCCTGCTTTCTCATAGTGTCCCATCTAGGTATAAAACATACCTGTAAATCTTTGGATGAAGCTCCAGCTCTATGCTCTGCAATTGGCATAGAACCTCCGCAAAACCTAACAACAGCAGAAGACAGAGCGCCCATAGATATGCCTCAGCCACAAAGACCTAATGATACCACTACAGATTGGTGAGAAATGCTATGTAAAACCTGATTACTGCTAAAAATGTAATAATTTTTTACCCAGATTCTATTTACTTGTCCGGTAGACAGTAGATTTAACTTTAGAAATGTTATTTTAGATCATAACAATTTCTAGCTTATTGCACAGCAATATGCCCTGTTAAATAGTAATGTTTATGTTTTAAAATGGAATAGGCTATTCTTCCCCTATTCAGTGACGAGAGATGTCACATTACTTGTTTTTGTTTCTATTGTTATTGTTTTTATGTTGTTCATTTGTTCTTAACAGTTATTATTTAGCAGTACTTAATATGCAATATCAATGTTTACCTGAAGGTTCTATTGCAGGTCTCGACATACATACTTACCTTACACATCAGATAGGATACTCACTCATAACTGACTAATTCTATCCATTTCAGCTTATACTACCAGACATGTCATGAATGGTATGAAACCAATAAGAGTACTCACACAAAATGTAAAATGGTTCAATGGACCTCATAAAAGATCTTTAGCGTTTTCTGATATTAACCACAAAAAAATCAACATTTTATTTTTGCAAGAAACACACTACACAGCAGGACAAGAACCCCAATTTTTCGCCTCAACATACCCCATCCAACACAACACTTCAAAAAAAATATCAGGAGTCAGCATCTTGATCCACAGATCGATACCTTTCCATTTGCAACAAGTTGAAAGAGATAATGATGGGAGATATTTAGCACTACTGGATTTGATGCACGGTAGACCAGTTACACTGGTAAATGTTTACATACCAAGCACACGCCAAGCATCCTCGTTCTCAAAAGACTCTCTAATCATAGGTGGAGATCTTAACATACCATTAAATCCAACACTAGACAATTCTACAGCACAATCTAATATGTCCAAATGCGTTCTTAAATCGATAAGAGATGACTTAGCACTTTTAGGAGTACATTACATATGGCAAATTCAACATCCCACTTAAAAAGATTTGACCTTTTATTCAGCACCTAATCACACATACTCATGGTATTGACTACATCCTTATAGATCATATAGCTATTACCTCAGTGATAAACACTGATATTCTGCCCACAGTGTGGTCAGATCACTCAACTGTCCTTTGTAACATACAGTGGTCCTCATTACATTTTAAACCCTTTAAATGGTGCCTAGACATTGACTTACTAAAAGACAAATTAATTTCACATTAAACTGAGAAATCCCTGCTTGCTTTTTCAGAACAATGACTTACCAGGAACTGACCCATACATACTGTGGGAGACACGCAAGTGCTTTCTGAGAGGAGAGATGATAAAAATTAAGTCTACCCAACAGAAAAAAACATAGATTAATATATCAAGATCTGACCAACCAATTCCAACAAATCCTAATGATGAATCTATTGTATCACAGTTAGCTCAACTTAAACATAAATTGACAGAGTTTTGGATCATTCCGCACAGACACAAGCACTAAAACTTCAGCAGAGGTTTTTTGTTGAAGGAAATAAACCAGGTAAATTATTAACAAGAGCCCTTAAAGCCAAACAATCTACTCACTATATTGCAAAACTCCAGAATCCCCCTATAATGACTAAACAGTAGAGTCATTGAGTATTGCAGAGATTTTTAAGAACTACTAATTTAACCCCTAATAGAAATGTTCATGACCACTCTCTCAAATGCAATCAATACCTAGAATCGGTATCACTCCCCACTATCCCACAAGATAGTTTAGAATCTCTAACCACATTGATATCCGTAGAAGAAATAGACATTCAAACTATTCCTTAAAACAAGGGAAAAGTCCTTGTCCTGACGGCCTCACCGGTTCCTATTATAAGAAATATCTTAATACCATATTTGTTGGCAGTTTTTAACCATATTGATGAGAAAAATTGTTTGCCCACTTCCATGCTAGAAGCCATAGTAACCGTAATACCAAAACCAAATAAAGATCCAACCCTCCTCTCAAATTATCACCCAATCTCCCTCCTTAATATTGACGTTAAACTGTATGTTAAAATATTTGCCAACAGAATGAATAGTGTGCTCCCTTTACTTATACACCCAGATCAGGTGGGCTTTGTGCCACAGAGAGAGGAAAAATACAACACTGTAAAGGTTCTCCACCTTTTGCAATACGCCTCAGAACACAAACCTCCTTTCATACATCTTTCAACTGATGCTGAAAAAGCTTTCAACAGACTAGACTGGACTTTCCTCAAACTCACCCTAAGAAAATTTGGCTTTCCTGACAGTTTTGTTCATAAATTTTTTTCTCTCTACACCACACCAACAGCTAAAATGAGAGTAAACAGTATTTTATCTTCCCCTTTCCAAATCTCCAATGGTACCCGACATGGATGCCCACTATCTCCTCTACTGTTTGTATTATCAATGGAAATACCAGCAACAGTGTTACGTGAAAACCCTGACATACACGGACTCACTATAGGTACTATCCATCACAAATTGGCACTACATGCTGACTACTTACTGCTTACACTGATTTCCCGACCCTCTCTCTCTCTCTGTGGCTCAGAGATCCCTCAAGGAGTATGGTTCTCTTTCCAACTATTCAATCAACTTCAATAAATCTGAAATCCTTCAATTAATTTATCAAACACAGATATCCATACATTGCAACAACAAACCCCATACTTAATACATAAAACTCCTTAATATACCTAGGCATTCATCTTTCTATAAACCCTCAATTATTAATAAAATTAAATTATGATGCCCTCCTTAAAGACACCTCAACGTGGCTTCATAAAAAAATCGTGTGGCTGGGTAGAATAGAGGTGACCAAGATGACTATTCTTCCAAAAATCCTTTACATGTTCCAAACTCTCCCGATACCTCTCCCAGATACATATCTCCCTAGACTACATGCAGTTGTGAACTCCTACATATGGAAAAAACATCCACCTAGAATTGCTAAATCCACACTGTATCTCCCCAGGAAAGTTATACACTTGTTCATGAGTAATAAATTATTTTTATTATACATTGTATGTTATAATATAATAATAACTAGTATTTATATAGCGCCTTTCTCCCAGTGGGACTCAAAGCGCTTTTTCCAGCGCTCGCTCTCGGAATTCACCAAATCGGCAGCTGAATAATAATAGTTGTTATTATTACCCAATTTAATGGTACTCATTTTATAGACCTCGGAAGGATGAAGGGCTGAGTTGGCCCTGCCGGGATTCGAACCTGTGACCTTGGATCTTTTAAACAGGCTTTTTGTTGTAGTCAGGGCAATTACCAACTGAGCTACCTCACCGGGCTTTTGACTTGATCATTCAAGTAATCCTCATCAGCAGAGGATACTTCAGTATGCTGTCGGTCGATACAAATTTCATCAGATTTATGATAAGTATTGAAAGACCTTTTACATTTATTTGAAGGTGGAATAGCAGTCATAGGCATCTATTTATCAAGCTGTCAACTGCAAATACACTGGAATTCCGCAGCGTATTTGTGGCGAGCCTGATTCCCCTTAGTTATCAAACCCTACAGACCGGCAAAAGTAGAATTTTGTGACGTACCATACGATCCGCCGGACTCAGCCCGACACAGAACGATGCTTACGTCATTACAGATGTTCCGAACGCAAGTTCGGCACAATCTGACTACTTTTGCTAGTTATCAAATGTCTACCAGGTACGCTCGGCACTATTCCAGCCCAGCGTACCTGGTTTTCAATCTGCCGCCCTGGAGGTGGCGGATGCCATAGGAATCAATGGGAGTCTGAAAGCAGCGAAAGCTCATATTTGCTGCTGCCCAATATCCCATTGATTCCTATGGGAACGTTTACACCTAACACCCTAACATGTACCCGAGTCTAAACACCCCTAATCTGCCCCCCCTACATTATACTTATTAACCCCTAATCTGCCGTCCCTACACTGCCGCCACCTAAATAAAAGTTATTAACTCCTATCCCGCCGCTCCCGGACCCCACCACAACTAAATTGCCCCAAAGTAATCAGCTCTTTTACCTGTAAAAAAAATTACAACCCCCCCAACATTAAAACCCACCACCCACACAACCAACCCTACTCTAAAACCCACCCAATCCCTCCTTAAAAAAACCTAACACTAACCCCTTGAAGATCACCCTACCTTGAGAAGTCTTCACCCAATCGGGCAGAAGTCCTCAACAAAGCTGGACAAAGTGGTCCTCCAGACCGGCAGAAGTCTTCATCCAAGCCGGGTGAAGTGGTCCTCCAGATGGGCAGAAGTCTTCATCCATATGGCATCTTCTATCTTCATCCATCTGGCGTGGAGCGGCTCCATCTTCAAGACATCCGATGCGAAGCATCCTTTTCATCCGGAGTCTTCTTGAACATTGACGGGTCCTTTAAGTGACGTCATCCAAGATGGCGTCCCTTCAATTCTGATTGGCTGATAGAATTCTATCAGCCAATCGGAATTAAGGTAGGAAAAATCCTATTGGTTGATGCAATAAGCCAATAGGATTAAGCTCGTATTCTATTGGCTGATTGGAACAGCTAATAGAATGCAAGCTCAATCCTATTTGGATTGGATCAGACAATACGATTGAACTTCAATCCTATTGGCTTATTGCATTAACCAATAGGATTTTTCCTACCTTAATTCTGATTGGCTGATAGAATTCTATCAGCCAATCGTAATTGAAGGGACGGCATCTTGGATGACGTCACTTAAAAGACCCGTCATTGTTCAAGAAGACTCCGGATGAAAAGGATGCTCCACATTGGATGTCTTGATGATGGAGCCGCTCTGCGCCAGATGGATGAAGATAGAAGATGCCGTCTGGATGAAGACTTCTGCCCGTCTGGAGGACCTCTTCTGCCCGGCTTGGATGAAGACTTCTGCCCGTCTGGAGGACCACTTCGTCTGGCTTCGTTGAGGACTTCGGCCCGATTGGGTGAATACTTCTCAAGGTAGGGTGATCTTCAAGGTGTTAGTGTTAGGTTTTTTTAAGGGGGGATTGGGTGGGTTTTAGATTAGGGTTGGTTGTGTAGGTGGTGGGTTTTAATGTTGGGGGGTTGTAATTTTAAAGGTAAAAGAGCTGATTACTTTGGGGCAATGCCCAGCAAAAGGCCCTTTTAAGGCCTTGTTGTAATTTAGTGTAGGGTAGGGCATTTATTTATTTTGGGGGGGCTTTTTTATTTTGTTAGGGGGATTAGATTAGGTGTAATTAGTTTAAAAATCTTGTAATTATTTTATTATTTTCTGTAATTTAGTAATTTTATTTAATTGTAGTTAATTTAGGGAATTAATTTAATTATAGTGTAGTGTTAGGTGTAATTGTAACTTAGGTTAGGTTTTATTTTACAGGTAAATTTGTATTTAGTTTAACTAGGAAGTTATTAAATAGTTAATAACTATTTAATAACTATTGTACCTAGTTAAAATAAATACAAACTTTCCTATAAAATAAAAATAAACCCTAAGATAGCTACAATGTAGCTATTAGTTATATTGTAGTTAGCTTAGGGTTTATTTTATAGGTAAGTATTTAGTTTTAAATAGGAATAATTTATTTAATGATAGGAATATTTATTTATATTTATTTAAATTATATTTAAGTTAGTGGGTGTTAGGGTTAGATTTAGGTTTAGGGGTTAATAAATTTAATATAGTGGTGGCGGTGTAGGGGGCAGATTAGGGGTTAATAAATATAATGTAGGTGGCGGCAGTGTAGGGGGGCAGATTAGGGGTTAATAAATGTAATGTAGGTGGCGGCGGTGTAGGGAGGGCAGATTAGGGGTTAATAAATATAATGTAGATGGCGGCGGTGTAGGGGGGAAGATTAGGGGTTAATAAATATAATGTAAGTGGCGGTGGGCTCCGGGAGCGCCGGTTTAAGGGTTAAACACTTTATTTAGTTGCGGCGGGCTCCGGGAGCGGCGGTTTAGGGGTTAAACACTTTATTTAGTTGCGGCGGGGTCCATGAGCAGTGGTATAGGGGTTAATACATTTATTAGAGTTGCAGTGGGCTCCGAGAGTGGTGGTATAGGGGGTAAACAGTATAGTATAGTGTGGGTGTTTAGTGACAGGGTACCAATAAAGCTGTAAAAAAGCCGAAGAGCAGCGAGATCAATGACTGTTAGTTATTGTGCGCGGCTTTTTGACAGCTTTTTTGATAATTTTGGAGAGCGTATTCAGGTCTGCGGCAGCGATGTTAGGTGATCTTAGGCGAGCGTATTGGTGCCGTTGAATGCAGGTAAGTTGACAGCTTGATAAATAGATGCCATAGCCTTCTCTCTGGCTGCAGCAATATAATTTTTCATATCTGTAGGAATATCATGTACATTAGACTATGAAGGAATAACAGTAGATGTATTTGTACTAATAGAAACATTATCAGCATGTAATAATTTGTCATAACAAGTGCCACATATTTGAGCTGAAGAAATAAGATCAGCTAATTTACAACAAACACACTTAGCTTTGGTAGAATTGTGTTCAGGCATCTTAGTTCCTACAGTAACATCAGAGGCAGGATCAGTTTGAGACATCTTGCAAAATGTAGCAAAAAAAGAAAAAATAACATTTAAACAAAATATCCAATTGCCTCAAAATAGCAGTTTCAGGAATGGAATAAAAAATGCTTATGATAAAATTCTAGTACAAAAGTAAAAGCAAAAGCAAACGTCATAGCCCTCTATAAACAAATGAGAGCAGCGAGCAAAAGAGGAAGAGACTAAATATAACAAATTTAGGCGCCAAGATTAGAATGACACAAAGATGACACAAATGCAGAGGAAAAACTTTTGGCGCCAAAGCTAACACAATGAAATGATGCAACTCGCGTCCTAACAGGCGCAATTTGGGCCAAAAATTTTCGCACCAAAAACGACGCAATAAAAAATAATATTTTGCGTCATCGTGAGCCTAATTAGCCCACAAAAATTTTGAAAAACAGACTCCAACTAACTGGAACCCCAGTTAATAAAAAAATACCTAAATTCTCCCATAAACATAATTTCCATGTTAAAACTGTTAGACTGCAAAGGGAAATATACACAGTCCTGACTCATGGCAAATATATGCAATATATATGAAAAACTTTATAATATAAAGTGCCAAACATAGCTGAGAGTGTCTTAAAAAAATCCACATATAGCAGACAGCCAAACCAGTACTGAAACATATCAGTAGAGGTAATGGTAGAGGAGTATAATGTCGATCTGTAAAGGGAGGCAGCAGATGAATCCCTGCAACCGATTTACAGAGAGCCCTAGAATAGATTTCCCATAGGCTAAACATGGTATCATCAGGCAATACTCCCTTCATATCCCTCAAACACTTAGAAGCGCCTTTCACAGAAGAAATCAAACACATTTGTAAGAGCAATAAAATTGTGGAACTCATTACCAAAGGAGGTAGTGAATGCCAATACCATAGATACATTTAAAAATAGTCTGGATAAATTTCTGTATATAAACACAATTCATGGATATGATTGCTAGTATTAAATGGGTCACATTTTAATGGGGTTATTTAAGCTTAACTGGAGCTTTTTGTAAGTATTTTAGATTTGTATAGGTTGAACTCGATGGACTTCAGTCTTTTTTCAACCTTATCTACTATGTTACTATGTTACTATGTTACATCTTGATTTGTCAGCAGTTATAGCTGTTTTTATTTCATCCCTCCCTCTCTAGTGCCTCGTGGACCTCCACTTCTTGGGTATTATATCCCATACGTCACTAGCTCATGGACTCTTGCCACTTACATGAAAAAACATAATTTATGTAAGAACTTACCTGATAAATTAATTTCTTTCATAGTGGCAAGAGTTTATGAGATCCACCCTATTTTTTTGTGGTTATGATTTTTTTTGTATAAAGCACATTACTTTTCCAGTTCCTCTTTTTGTATGCTTTTTTTACACCTCATTTCGTGGCTATACATTAAACTGAGTTATGAGTGAAACAAAAAAAGAAAGGGCGCCTCCTAGTGTAGCCAGTATATATAAGGATAAATAAGGATAACTTGCCTGAGGAAACAGAGTGGTAGCTCTGAGAAACGCGTAGCGAATTCTACTGATTTTTATTGTACACTGTTATATCTTTATATAAAGTGTTTTTTATATATATCTGGAGTCTCCTGGATTTTTTATCTGAACATTTTGAATACATTGGACCATCTTTCACCAGAGTGGTATGTGCGCTGGGCCACTTTTAATATACCCAGCTTGCTTCATTAGCACTACAGTGTGCTCTATACTTTGTGAGTATATCTCTGAAGGGTTAAGCTGGTGGGTTCACACTCTGCTTACTAATTCCACACTAGGAGTCGCCCTCTGTATATCTTTTTACTTTTGAGTTATGAGTGAGGTGTATTTATAGGCATTTTGGGGTTTGGGAAACTTTGCCCCCTCCTGGTAGGAATGTATATCCCATACGTCACTAGTTCATGGACTCTTGACACTTAAATGAAAGAAATACAGGGTATTTGTATGCAGTATTAAAAAACCAAACAACATAAGAAAAACAGCTTCTATAGGCTAAAGTGGCAAGTATTTAGTGTGACCTCCCTTTACACTTGAGCAATAGCAGAAACCTGACTCTCGTAAACCTTAATGGAATGGAACCCCCTAATTAATGTCATTTCTAACACCTCTATTTGTCCTACTATTTGATGTCAAAATGACTGCTGTGAAAAGGTCTATTGCACCAGGTTTGTGCAAGACATGCTTGAGCATTCCATTCACAAGTGAAATTTGTTTACTTTTTTGGAAGCTTGCTAATAAGAGCAACTTTCAGTCACATATGTCCATTCAAAATGCCAAAGATCACAGAATTTGACAGACATAAAAGCATACTTTTGCATCAGCAAGGTCACTCTCAAAGGAAAATCAACAAACTGGATACTCAAGATGTGGTATTCAAGCTGTTATAAAGAAATTTGAAGAATCAGGAGAGGTCAAGGACAAACAATGACTGGAAGGCCAAGAAAACTTTCAAAATCTGATGAGAAGTTTCTCAGAGTTTCTTCTTTGAGAGACTGGAAGAAGTCCAGCAAGCACCTGGCTCAGCATCTATCAGCTTCATCGGAATGCCAAGTTGGCCCTTCTACATTCCTAAGAAGCTTTATTAGGAATGGTCTTTGTGGAAGGGTAGCAGCCAAGAAACAACTTTTTCGGAAGGAAAACAGGGTGAAAAGGCTAAGATATGCTAAAGCTCACAAAGATTGGAATAAAGATCAGTGGAGTGGCAAATCCAAGTTTGAAATTTTTGGGTCCAATAATCAACAGTATGTGAGAAGAAGAGTTGGAGAGAGATGGAAGAATGAGTGCTTGCGGCCTTTAGTGAAACATGGTGGAAGGTCTGTCCTGGTTTGAGGGCTGCATTTGTGGTGTTGGCAATATTGTCCGAATTGATGGGATCATGAATGCTGAAAAGTACAGACAGGTTCTAATTCATCATGCCATTCCTTCTGGAAAGCGCCTGATTTTAAATGGTTTTATTTTTCAGAATGATAACGATTCACAGCACACTACTAATGCAGTGAAATACTATTTGGAGAGAAAAACAGCTGATAAAATACTGACAGTCATTGACTGGCCTTCACAGAGTCCAGACCTGAATATTATAGATTTGTATTAACAATTGGGATTGAGGTCCCTGGAAAGAAATGTTTGTGTAGCATTCTTTGCCCAGACTGATATGTAGAGGTAGAAAAGTTTTTTAAAATGTAACTTTTATTGAACTTTATTAAAAAGATGGGTAAATACATACATTTAAAATTACCCACCATACTATTGGATGACAGCATTCAGTTTACAAGCACAGAAATAAATATACAGGAATACAAGTATAAAACATGCATAATACAAAGCTATATTATCAGGTATTATAATTGTTAAATACCAACACAAAAACATCATTGAGAGCTTTATGATAGCATATCACTCACACATACAAGATCTAAGAGTGAGATATGAGTAATACCTTGACAACTACAGGGTATTTCATAGACAATAAATGGTCATAAGAGTGTAACCAAAAAACCTCAAAAATCTTGTGAGTTGTTTAACTGCAACCAATAAAACTTGAAAGCTATCTTTCAATACTTGAATTTATCTCTATAGCACTGCACCAGTTAATGAACTTGAATATTGCATATCATAGACAACAAACGGTTATAGAGTGTAACCCAAAAACCACAAAAATCCTGTGAGTTGTTTAACTGCAAATCAAATTTGAAAGCCATATTTCTATACTTTTGAATTTATCTCTATAAGACTGCACAAGTTAATGAATTAGACCAGTGCATGATATATTAATCAAGCGATTCAAATTCATCTTTATAAAATACCAAAATTCATCTTTATGGTACCGCATGAGCAATAGAACACAATTATTTAAAGGTATACTATCAGAAGTGTAAAGCTGCCAAAGATTGGATTCCAAATTACTCATCAAAACTTTTTGAGTTGAATTTGATTGTACAGTAAGATAACAAAAGAACATTTGCAGAAAGGTACTTTCACACCAGCCACACAAGTAACTTAGGTGATAAGCATTATATATGCTAACTGGTATATATTAACCAGTGAGAACTGATTATCAATTGATTCCTAAAAGGCCTGATACATAATAACAGATCTCACAAATAGCCTATTTCAGCTACATGCGATAGAGTAATTTTAAATGTATGTATTTACCCATCTTTTTAATAAAGTTCAATAAAAGTTACATTTTAAAAAACTTTTCTACCTCAAAATATCAGTCTGGACAAAGAATGCTACACAAGCATTTCTTTCCAGGGACCTCAATCCCAATTGTTAATACAAATGTTGTATTAAATGCTAGCACCACTTCTCATATAAAAAACATTATACTAATACCAGTACCTAAGGTATCACAAATAACTATTACATTTGAGATGCATGCCTTGATAGTGCCCTTGCTATTTCTTTGTGTAAAGTATACTTAATATTATAGAGGCAGTATGGGATCACCTGAACAGAGAAAAAAATACAAGACAATCTAAATCTAAAGAAGAGCTCTGGGAAGTGCTGAAAGAAGCCTGGTATAATATACCAGAAGATTACTTCAGAAACCTTCAGGATAGTCTCCCCAAAAGAGTTCAAGATGTGCTTAGTGCCAAGGGAGGTCACACTAAATACTGACATTTTCCTGAAAAAGCGCTTTTGTTCTGAATTTTTTTTTTATATATTTTGTGTACATATTACCTATATTTTCTGTTTGTATCTTTATAAAGAGACCAAAAAATAAATAAGGATGGTCATTAAAACTTTGCTAAAAAAACAAATCTAATGGTGGCCTAAGACTTTTGCACAGTACTGTATATATATATATATATATATATATATATATATATATATATATATATATATATATACATACATATATATACCTGTAAATACATAAATACATATGTACGCACATATAAACATATATATATACATATATATATATATATATATATACACACATACATATACATCTTTAGACATGTATATGTATATATCACTATTTTAAAGCCCTTTGCCTATCTTTTTTTTCTATACCTGACACCTCATATGTTTGAGCCCTTATAACTTTTGTGTGCAATATTTGTTTTATATATTTTTTTATTAGATTGTGTTATTATAAGTGTAACTGTACTTTGTAATGCATTTTTGATATGTTTTGTTTATTTGTTACACTTTTTTGTTTTGCGAAACAGTTATACAGAGCTCAAAAGACGATGTAATTATTCTAGTGTAAATCGCATTTGCACTCAAGCAATCACGTTTACTTTCAACTTGTAATACAAGCAGTAAACCTAACGAGTGCAAGCACTCATGATAATCCCCTTATAGCTTGCGCATGACTGTTAGCGCTTTACTCGTATTCTGGCCCTTAGAAAGAAAGCAAATCAGTTGTTTGTAGTTTATTATACAGTTTGATTCTTTTTATTTTTACTTTGATTTAACATATTTATTTTTACAAAAGGAGCATGGTTTAATATCCCTTTAATTACAATGTTGTTTTTATTTCTGGATCTTCACACCGTTATAAACTTCTTCACTCTTGTTACTGATCAAATTTTTGTAAGTTATTGTTTGTATATAATTATGTTCTTTAAACTTTTTTTCTTTTTAAAAAAAATAAAAAGCAAGTAGAGATATCCATTCATAGCAATATAAAAATATGATAAATGTTTGACAAGATTTTGGATGAAGAACTGTGTTGTGGCCGCTGATCAAGGCTAAAAGCTATATATTGTCACATATTTCTCCTAAATTGTCAATTTAATTGGATAAGCTTACGTGCAGTAGTCATGAAAGATTTAGTCTAATCATAGCAATCATGCATTTTTGTCATTACTTGCCTCATTTATGTACACCAAGATATTTTTATAACTTGGTATTTAACTTGTGGTACTGGGGTATGCATTATAGAGAACACACATATTTATATAATTTAACTAGTCAGTAGTGTTTGCAGTTCAGAATGTTCTAAAGTCTTACCTGCTTTTCTTCCTATTACTAAATGTTATTTAGTTTGAATTTTCAAGATATTTTGTATTGCTAAGCAGAGGTGCGTTACATTTATTCTAAAACAGCCATGAGTTATGTTTCAGTACTTTGCTATATTAAATTGACACTTTATCATTTTTTTCTGAAATTGCCTTTAAGAAATTACTTTGCCTCTGTCTCTTTAGGGCTTAATTAGATATATTATTCTAAGTGAATATACTTATCTTGTTATATAAGAGAGGTTAAAAATCTCAAGCGTGAATTCTGGTAGAATAAGAAAATAAATATTTTAAAATGAGATAAAAATAAAAATATTTTAAACTTTATATTTTGTATTAATAGAGCACACATTATTTTGTAAAATTGACAAGAAAAGAGAAAAAAATGGTCTTCTTTCAAACAAGTGAAAAATTGGGTAAACTTGAGATGAAGGCCTCTATTTATCAAGCTGTCAACTGCAGCGTATTTGTGGCGAGCCTGATTCGCCTTAGTTATCAAAGGCTGGAGACCGGCAAAAGTAGAATTTAGTGACGTAACATACGATCTGATCGGAATAAGTCCGACACAGATCGATGGTTATGTCACTCCAGATGTTCCGAACGCAAGTTCGGCACAATCTGACTACTTTTGCTAGTTATCAAGATCCTACCAGGTACGCTCGCTACTTTTCTGGCCCAGCGTACCTGGTTTTCAATCCTCCGCCCTGGAGGCGGCGGATGCCATAGGAATCAATGGGAGTCTGAAAGCAGCGAAAGCTCATGTTTGCTGCTGCCCGATATCCCATTGATTCCTATGGGAAATGTCTACACCTAACACCCTAACATGTACCCCGAGTCTAAACACCCCTAATCTGCCTCCCCTACACCGCCGCCACCTACAATATACTTATTAACTCCTAAACCGCCGCTCCCGGACCCCGCCGCCACCTACATTATATTTATTAACCCCTAATCTGCCCCCCCTACACCGCCGCCACTATATTAATTTTATTAACCCCTAAACCTAAGTCTTACCCTAACCCTAACAAATACATTTACTATTATTAACTAAATTATTCCTATTTAAAACTAAATACTTACCTATAAAATAAACCATAAGATAGCTACAATATAATTAATAATTACATTGTAGCTATTTTAGGATTTATTTTTTATTTTACAGGCAACTTTGTATTTATTTTAACTAGATACAATAGTTATTAAATAGTTATTAACTATTTAATAACTACCTAGCTAAAATAAATACAAAAGTACCTGTAAAATAAATCCTAACCTAAGTTACAATTACACCTAACTCTACAATTAAATAAATTAAATTAATTAACTAAAATTACCTACAATTAAATACAATTAAATAAAATAAACCAAAATTAAAAAAGAAATCAAACACTAAATTGCATAAAATAAAAAAATTACAAGAATTTTAAACTAATTACACCTAATCTAAGCCCCTAATAAAATAAAAAAGCCCCCCAAAATAATAAAATTCCCTACCCTACACTAAATTACAAATAGCCCTTAAAAGGGCCTTTTGCGGGGCATTGCCCCAAAGTAATCAGCTCTTTTACCTGTAAAAAAGAAATACAACCCCCCAACATTAAAACCCACCACCCACACACCCAACTCTACTCTAAAACCCACCCAAACCCCCTTAAAAAAACCTAACACTATCCCCCTGAAGATCACCCTACCTTGAGCCGTCTTCACCCAGCCGGGCACAAGTGGACCTCAAGAGGGGAAGAAGTCTTCATCCGATCCAGGCAGAAGTGGACATCCAGACCAGCAGAAGTTTTCATCCAAGCGACATCTTCTATCTTCATCCATCTGCAGCGGAGCGGGTCCATCTTCAATCCATCCGACGTGGAGCATCCTCTTCCATCGACGTCCTAACGAAGAATGAAGGTTCCTTTAAATGACGTCATCCAAGATGGCGTCCCTTGAATTCCGATTGGCTGATAGGATTCTATCAGCCAATCAGAATTAAGGTAGGAAAAATCCTATTGGCTGATCCAGTCAGCCAATAGGATTGAAGTTCAATCCTATTGGCTGATCCAATCAGCCAATAGGATTGAGCTTGCATTCTATTGGCTGTTTCATTTAGCCAATAGAATGCAAGCTCAATCCTATTGGCTGATTGGATCAGCAAATAGGATTTTTCTTACCTTAATTCCGATTGGCTGATAGAATCCTATCAGCCAATCGGAATTCAAAAGACACCATCTTGGATGACGTCATTTAAAGGAACCTTCATTCTTCGTTAGGACGTCGATGGAAAAGGATGCTCCGCGTCGGATGGATTGAAGATGGACCCGTTCCGCTCCGGATGGATGAAGATAGAAGATGCCGTCTGTATGAAGACTTCTGCCGGTCTGGATGTCCTCTTCTGCCCGGATCAAATGAAGACTTCTTCCCCTCTGGAGGTCCACTTGTGCCCGGCTGGGTGAAGACAGCTCAAGGTAGGGTGATCTTCAGGGGGTTAGTGTTAGTTTTTTTAAGGGGGTTTGGGTGGGTTTTAGAGTAGGATGTGGGTGGTGGGTTTTAATGTTGGGGGGGTTGTATTTCTTTTTTTACAGGTAACAGAGCTGATTACTTTGGGGCAATGCCCCGCAAAAGGCCCTTTTAAGGGCTATTTGTAATTTAGTATAGGGTAGGGAATTTTATTATTTTGGGGGGCTTTTTTATTTTATTAGGGGGATTAGATTAGGTGTAATTAGTTTAAAATTCTTGTAATTTTTTTTAATTTTCTGTAATTTAGTGGAGGGTTTTTTGTACTTTAGTTAATTTTATTTAATTGTAATTAGTTTTATTTAATTGTAGTTAATTTATGTAATTATTTTAATAATAGTGGTAGTGTTAGGTGTAATTGTAGCTTAGGTTAGGTTTTATTTTACAGGTAATTTTGTATTTATTTTAGCTAGGTAGTTATTAAATAGTTAATAACTATTTAATAACTATTGTACCTAGTTAAAATAAATACAAAGTTGCCTGTAAAATAAAAAATAAATCCTAAAATAGCTACAATGTAATTATTAGTTATATTGTAGCTAGCTTAGGGTTTATTTTATAGATAAGTATTTAGTTTTAAATAGGAATAATTTAGTTAATAATAGGAATATTTATTTAGATTTATTTAAATGATATTTAGGTTAGGGGGTGTTAGGGTTAGGGTTAGACTTAGGTTTAGGGGTTAATAACTTTATTATAGTGGCAGCGGTGTAGGGGGGGCAGGATAGTGGTTAATATATATAATGTAGGTGGCGCGGGCTCCGGGAGTGGCGGTTTAGGGGTTAAACATTTTATTTAGTTGCGGCGGGCTCCGGGTGCGGCGGTTTAGGGGTTAATAAGTTTATTTAGTTGCGGGGGGGGCTCCGGGAGCGGTGGTATAGGGGTAAAACTGTATAGTTTAATGTGGGTGCTTAGTGACAGTATAGCAAGAAAGCTGAAAAAAGCTGAAGAGCAGCAAGATGCTGTTAGTTAACAACAGTCCGCTGCTCATCACCCCGTACTTGGTGCACGGCTTTTTGACAGCTTTCTTGATAAATTTGGTGAACGTATTCAGGTCCGCGGTGGCGATCTTAGGCGAGCGTATTGGGGCCGTCGAATGCAAGTAAGTAGAAAGCTTGATAAATAGAGGACGAAGAATGTATAAACTGTGTTAATATGTATAAACTCCAGAAAGAGGATGAACTGGTGAATGTATGATGTATTTATTATTCTTAAAGTCTAAAATATATTTAAAGGCTAAAAAAATGTTGTTCATTAATATGTTAGTCTGCTGCAATAGCACAGGAAATATTGAAGAAAAAAAAAACATTTATAGATCAAAATCTATGGAATTTTTAAGAGGTCCACAGTAACAGAACTCCACTATTGCTTCTACCTTTTACAACGCTCCTTCCATGTTAACACCACACCGCTGCCATACCCTATATATATATATATATATATATATATATATATATATATATATATATATATATATATATATATATATATATATATATATATATATATATATATATATATATATATATATATATATATGTATATATATTTATTTATATACTAAATACTCAAACCACATTACACCTCCAAATAAAATCTCACCATTGCAATCTCCCTACAATAATATTCTACTAGTAACAACCACAGTAAAAGTACCTATTTTGTGACACTATGTGATGTTGCTTTCCTCCACTGCAATCCCACAATACAAAGGTGTTCTTAGGGATCCCTCCAGTAACCAAGACCCCAGCCCAATGCAAGATATCCTAATGTGAGTTGCCAGCTAGTCATTTGTACACCTCCTCAATAGTAAATTACTTTAATAGGAAACAATATAAAATAATAATAATTTTAATAAAAATGTTTTGTTTGTTTTAACAATACAATGCTTATTGTCACCAGATTAAGTACTTCCACAATCAGTGATAAAAACAAAATAAAAAACAGGTGATTGTTTTTTAGTTTGTACTTTTTCTTCTTTTTTTTTTTAACTGCAATGCAATATTGTGGCTGCCATAATGTAGCAGCAGTTATATCTTCATGGTGACAGTGTTGCAATAGACTCAATGAAAGGGATAGTAAAGTCCAAATTAAACTTTCATTAATCAGATAGGGCATGCAATTTTAAACAACTTTCTAATTTAATTTTATCATCAAATTTGCTTTGTTATCTTGTTATTCTTAGTTCAAATAGTTCAAAGCTAAAACTAGAAAGGCTCATTTGCTAATTTCTAAGCCCTTGAAGGCCACCTCTTATATGAATACATTTGCATATACAAGGTAATTACAGAGGTAAAAAGTATATTTCTATAACAGTGTTGGTTATGCAAAACTGGGGAATGGTAAATAAAGGGATTATCAATATTTTTAAACAAAAACATTTTTGATGTTTACTAATACTTTAAGGCACACCAATCAATGTTGTAGGGGACATTGATATTTGCAAACCACCCCATTACCATTAGTATATTGTTCATTATTGTCATCATAATCCACACTGTGCAATAGAGCAGATCACAGACGAAATATAAGACACTTTTATTTTCCAATCCTGATGATCTGCTACTGTGGCAAACAAGACTTTAGATAAAACAGGTGTCTCTTTTATGAGCCATCTATTAGCAGGTCCCAGTTATGCAGCTCAATGTTCCACCATTCCATTTACGCTGAGTATATGGCCTTTTACATGTGAGATCAGACAAATGGTCCATTTAACATTTGATGCTAGATATTTGACACTATTATACTTTAGACTAGATGCATGGCCCTGTATAATCTCTTTTCCAGGTAAGTACCCATATCAGACCCTAAACCAGATGCATTTTCCTCCTACAGCCTTTATGTGAGACCTGAGCCCAGATTAGACTTCAGACCAGTAACATTTCCCTCTTCCTCACCTTGTATCAGGCATGTGCCTAGATCAAACCTCAGACCAAAATGTGCTACCATTTTGCACCCCTCTATTTTATGTATTAAACCAAATTGTACCTCAGATCAGATGTATTTGCCTCTAGTTCATTTATGCTTAGATCTAACCTCACACCAGATGCATGTTTTCCTGTACATTCTTTATCAAAAATATGTACATATATAATAAATACATCAGCCATCAAGTCAGCTGCAATGTTACTTGCATCCACTCATATCAAATCTTATACTAGGTTCATACCTATTGAAATGTTCACTGTAATATTGACACACAGGAAACTAATTAGTAAATACATAAACAAAAGAGAAGCGCTCTCTCATTAACAAACACAAGCTCAATAGCTTGTTAGCTTGTTCTATGATGATTCACCATCTGGAAGCAGCCTCTTGTAGCCCAATAATGCTTTTCACAGATAAGAACTTTCCTGAATTACATCAGTCTGATCCTGCATAACAAGGTCAGTCCAGCCCAAAATACCAGACTATCCCTCTCTGAACAAAGAACATGGCAACCCCAGACCATTGTTTCAGACTTTATTGGGCCTTGTCAGTAAAATGCAGCCATATTCCTCTAAGCACATTGAGAAAGGAGTCCACGTCTGGTTTCCCCTTTAACCTTAGGGAGACTAAATACACACAGAAAGACAAACACCCTTTCAGGAACATATTTTTCTTCAGAGAACTGACAAACTGCAACCAGACTATATAAAACTCTGACCCAAAATTTCTAAAATCACTTATCACCAAATCCAGACCCATTAACTGCCTAATATTAACTTCTGGAACAGAACATTGTTACTCCTTATAGCTTTCCATCAATTTTTTAGTAAAAAGAAGTATGCTCATGGAAGGTTATCCTCTACATAAATATTAGATGACCAATGGATGACCAGGGACAATGGTAGATTATGATCAAAACTTAGATCAGACCCCCATGACCCAGCTTTTTCTTTCAGCCATATACCTCAAATGAACCTTATTTCAGCCATATACCTCAAATGAACCTTATATTATACACCCTTTCCTTCAACTCTTGTCAGTCATATCTCCACATGAACCCCCATATCAGACTCATGATCCCTTGTCAGCCATATTCCTGCATCAAACCTCAGATCAGACCCAATTAGTTAAGTGTCCATATTTTTACGTGTTTCATTGGACACTAATGTCAGGTTAAATATGATACACATGACAACCCTACTCAAGAGTAAATTGATCATACACTGCTGTCCATTCGTCTCGAAAACACCAAAAGTTTGAAGTCATCAGTGGTGCGGTGATATTTATAATTGAAAGCAGATTGTTTCCACATTGGGTGTCTGGAGATTTTAGCATTCCATTTCTCTAAAATGAAAAAGAACTTTACTATGAAGTATATGACCAATTCCATGTTTTTGTCCTATTTTGTATCTCAATGTTTGCAATTTTAAATGTTTTCTTTAACAGGTTTGCTAGTAATTACATCATCAGCATTTCAGCTAAGTTGATATTTCATTCAAATGTCATACTCTGTCAACTTTCCAATAACAACAGTGAAATATTATGATGATGCAGGGGAGGTATCAGAAGGGATTTCTTAACTGCAATGTGGAAGTAGTAGGATACATCAGAGGTTACATTAATAATATTGTAAGCATATATTATTTATGATTTAATGCAAAGTTAGAAAAGTGACTTTGAACATGTACTTCCTACTGTGAAATTGTCACATTATTGTACTCTAAACTTTCTCCTTCAATATTTAAAAACAATTTTGGCAAAGGTTACATAGAGCATGAGAACGTTCTGCAGAGACACTTTGAGACCAATGCATAATCATGTAATTTGATCTATAAACTAATCTGGTTCTGTCCTGGAATCCTTATATGTTAAATACTCCCATATAAAAGAGCAACTTTTAGCAAACTATAGCATGAGTTATATATTCATGGAGTTATCTTACAATTTCACAAGATAAATTTAATTATATAATTAGCTTATTCTGCTCCATGTTTTAACAAATAAAATGAGCTCATGTCTTTTGTATGTATTTATAAATCTTTCTCAGGGGCACAAATATGCCACACACACCCTTTACCCACCCCTTAGTATTGTTATTATATCAATATATTGCAGACCTGGATTCTGTGTACGCGACTCAGATATAACCGTAATGAGTCACCTTTTATAAATATAAAACATATATTTCCCTAGAGATGTTGTCTGCTGCATTACAGAACTTCCACAAAAAACATTGGGTACTGCAGAATAAAAAAAAAAGCACTTAAAGACAGCTGTTTTCTGTTTCGGAAATTGTTGCAATCATCTGGTGTTAGGTACAAACTCTTCAGACAATATATTTGTTTTAAGGGCTTGTTTTAGCAATTTAACTGGTATACTCTGATTTACTCAAATTGCCTTCACAAACCACAACAGAAAACTATCAAAAGTGCATTGTAACTGGATTGTGATCCTTTATCTGTGGGCAAAGTACAGTGCTTACACTCTGCAACAAAAACATTGTCTGCTTTTCTTGTTTTATGCTTTATAGAATTGCAAGCAACTACTGCCATAATGGTATAGATCTTATCTGTATTCTACATATGTTAGAATATGTTTGGCCATCCATGGCAAAATAAAACCAAAGTCAAGTGCCATAGAAAAGACAAGAAACTCCTAGTACTGGTGCCAAGTATGAGAAGTCTGGTTAAACTCTTCAAGTCATTAAAAGGAACAATGTGAACCCTTAAATCTAGAGACTGTTTTTTTTTGCTGTATTTATGCTTCACTTTCAGTTATGTTTGTGGTTTATTTATTTATGTTCACCAAGTTTTGAGGACATTTATTAACATTCTTAATATTCTTCCTTTAATTCTTTATTCGTCTCAATATCTTCTTTTCTCTTCTGTGTTATCTCAGTTTCACATTTTTCTTCATTGTCATCTATTTATTAACCCTCCTATTAATATAGTATCTTAAAGTATCCACTGTCTCAAAGCAGTAGTCCTTTAGTAAATTTAGTCCAATGAATTCTATTCCATTACTTATTTCATTCTATACTTCTCTGCATTAACACCATTTACCACTCACCTACTCATGCATTTGTTCTACATTCATTTACTTCTCATTTATAGTTTAACTACTTGATTGAGCACATGTTCAAAGGCTTTGAGAGTATAAATAGGGCCTCAATCTTTAATAAGAGGTTAGGACCAACAAAACACTTAACTTCACCATGAAGAGTCATACAGACTTTTATAGCACTTGTGCCTTACCTTTGTAATAATAGGATTATACCTAAAACTTAATTACCTCGGGGTCTTAGGAACAACATGACACTTTCAGCAACCTCTAATAATTTTAATAAGGCTCAGAATAAAATACACCCATTTACTATAGGTGACGTTCAAAAATCATGCCCCTTATGGATCTGTCAATTCAAAACCCAGAATATTATTATTATCAGTTATTTGTATTGCACCAACAGATTCTGCAGTGCTATAAACATAGGCATTAGATGCAAGTTATCATTTGTAAGGGTCAAGTGGGTAGAGGGCCCTGCCAAGAGTTGCACTGATGTAGTCAACTCTCATGAAGATGATTTACAAAAAGCTGGGGTCATAGGCTTACATGCTACAAGTGGGTTCAATTAGATAACAAAGGAGATGAGGCACTGAGGTTAGAAAAGGTTAGCATATGTTGCATGCATCCCTGAAGATTAGTGTCTTTAAGGAGTGCTTGAAACATTAAAAATTACAGGAGAGTCTTGTGGAGCGAGGAACAGAGTTCCACAAAATATGGGCCGGTCTAAAGAAGTAATGTAGATGGGAAATTGAAGAGGTAACAAGAGAAGAGGAGGCTGAGAGCAGAGCGAAGGGGATGGGGGAGAGAGTATCTGGAGATGAGGTCTGAGATAATCAGGGGGGCAGTGCAATTTAGAAGAAAGACACAATGGGCTCCATGTACGAAGCAGCGAGAGCTGCTCCGGAGCCCTTGCGGGGAAGTTTTGCACATGCAAACCTGCTTCCCGCAATGTAAGAAGCAGCGGTCATTAGACCGCTGCTTCTTACACTCTTCACCACCTCTGAGATGGTGAAGAGAAATCACAAAGAGCTTGCTCTCTCTCGTGATTGACAGTCCCTTTACTCAGGCGAATGAAGAGACGGGAATTGCACACTCATTGAAGTGTTTAATGATACATATGGGCCATCGGACAAACAGATCCACTGCCTGTAGGAATTGAGTTGAGAAGCTTTCCGCCCACCTTTTAATATATGGGGCCCTATGTCTACATCTATTTTTTCTAAGGAGTCTCTAAATTCCATGGGTGTTCAAGTCCTTAGCTATTAAATAATGGGCATGTGCATGCTCATTACATTTCCCATTTAGCTAATACACTTAGGACCAGATTAAGCGCATTATGATTTTTCCAGGCATGATATGGTCTTTTCGCAATCAATTTCCATTGCGCAGGTATTTCAAGTCTTGAAAAATCATGTTTGTGCTGCGCGCATTCGCTTTTTACACAACGACCCTTTTCCTTTCTTGTAGTTAAAGGTTTTGCTTAACAAAAAAGTTTCACAAAACACTTCAAAAATACATTACAAAGTACTGTTACACTCATATTAATACTGTCTAATAAAAAATATTTTTTAAAAATATTTCACTCAAAAGTTATAAGGGATCAAAGATATGCAATCTCGGGTGTTAGAAGAAAAAAGCATACGCAGGGATTTTACATTGACATACATACACATACATAGAGAAACATGGATTTATAGGTATACAGATATGTTTAACTATGGAGATAATGAAAAGATTTTACATTACAATCATATGCACATTAAACAATATCTCAGAGGAATATTCAATGAGATATTCGCATATACATCTCGAGATATCTAGATGTGTATATATATATATATATATATATATATATATATATACTGTGTATATATATATATATATATATATTCATATACATATCTCACTATAAATAGATATATCACTCCAAAAATCATCACATATATAGAGAAATATTAGAGAAAATTTGCATTTTCATGCACACTTTTCGAGGAGAATACGTCATGGCCTTTGCGCAACAGATTAGGGTTTTAGTGTTCTATTTGTCTTCTCCGTGGACTTCTATGGGAAATACGTAAAAACGCACACAATTTGGCTGTTTGGATTATGTGGCTTAAAGCGTGCACAAAATACGTTATTTTTCAACTTGTTATAGCTGCTCAACCCCAAATGCGAAAAAGCCGTAACGTGCGCGGTGTTTTCACAACTGATTTGTTGCACAACTTGTAATCTTGCCTTACTGAGGTGAGAGTATTGTTACAATTTAGGGGTTATTTAGTCTATGGGTATTGTGTTGTGGATATTCCGTTAGATAAGACAGTATTATAACTGTTGAGGAGTTAATAAATGCATATTTATAATTACTGATTTTTAATTGTCAGCACCAGGATTAATTTTTCCCTGTACTATTTCCTTCTTAATATGGTCTTGGATGTAATAAATATGGATGTTCTGATGAATATTGCACTAAAAAAAACATACAGATTTTAGTTGTGGCTGGATTTAAATTTCATTTTATGTGTATTTGAAGTTTACGGTATGAGCCAGTTCACCAGTTAGTGACAAGAAATGTACAATTAAACAACTGGAGTGAAAATAAAAGGTATACCACTGTCTGTAAAGCACAGATTCTACTATATTAACTGTACTGATCATATACTTGGCCCAGACTGACCATAGGGCATACCGGGCAAATGCCCGGTAGGCCGCACAGTAGTTTAGCCCTCCCACCGCATGTTCGCAATCGCAATATATATTTTTTATTATTTGTTCCAAATTTTTTTTGTGAATAATGAATTGTAAGGATTATGTTTATTAATATGTAACATAATCATAAATATAATCATTACTGAATAATTCCCCCAAAACTGTATGTATGTTTGATAACATTTTATATTGGAGACCAGGGATTATTGCCCATTACCCATAAAATACTGGCCGGCGGCTGCACACTGAATACTGATGTCTGTGACTAGACCGTCTGACTCTGCAGTGCTAACTCTCACTCTTAGTGGTGACAACGCGGTCGCACTACTGTAAGGTGGCCGGCTGGCTGGCTGTGCTGTGTGGCTCTTTTTTTTCCTCTTAGACAGAGCTTGTGAGTGCGACACACAAAGTCACTCACTCGTGTCCACGGGACAAGGTAGACTCTCTCAGATGCCGATCCAATGGATCCATCATCCGATCATCTGAGAGAGGGAGAAGAGCTTCAGAGCAGACGAAAAGTGCCATCCCAGCCATGGTCACAATCTCCTCTTGGGTTGGGTGTGGTGGGGGCCGGCGGGAAAACTACAACCACGGGCCGTCTCAGGATGCCGCTGCAGCAACAGAGATTAGACACGCAGCTGAGCACAGCACTGCCAGTGAATCATCTAGACAGTGGACAGGACATTGACACTCAGAGTGACTCAGTCAGTGATTCTGAATAAGTGAAGAAAAACTGTGAAGTGAAGTCTACACAGAGACTCAGGCTTCAGCAGCAGCCAGCAGGTAAGGTTGTGTTTTGTTAAATTATTGCTGGCTCAATGTAATCCCTAATGGGCCTAATCTGATAGATTATCACTTCACTCATTATAATAATGATAACAATTACCTATCTATTTCTAATTTATTATGAGTCACTTCACTGTCATATAATGATATTCTGATAATTTATCAAAATATCAGTATGTGACAGTGACTCAAAAAATAATTCAGAAATAGATAGGTAATTGTTATCATTATTATAATTTATTTATATAGATGGGAAAACAAGGTACACTGTATATGTGTGTATACATACAATGTCATATATATTTTATTTAAAACATTTTTTTTTCTTTTTTTTCAGAAGAAGGAGTAATTGGTGATCCCCAACACATCACAATAAATTTTGGAAAATCCCAAGAGTGTTTTTTACCTTCTTTCCTATTTTTGAATTCTAGCACCCAGGTGGTTGGACTATGAGTACATCTTTACTGTGTTATATATTAGCCAGTGGCACCCAGGGCTGAGCATGTTGCAGGGTCATAGGATGTGTACCCGGTCCGGTATGAGAGTGCAGTTCCCTTCCGTGTTTTGTATATGTCTAGGGTGATTACATATTCCTGTGCACCCTTTTTTTGTTTTCAGTTTGTTTGGATTTGAAAGCTTGTATTGTGTGGCTGTTTTAGGGTCTCAGGTATTGGAGAGGACCTTGACGTGGTACCTGAGCTTGTCCCATTTGGCCAGATGCGGTGACTAACCTTTCCAGTTTTGCTTTTAAATCTTAGCTGAGAGCTTGTAAGAGAGTGCTGGGTTTTCTCTGTGTGTTGTATTAATTTGTTTTGTAATTTTCCCTATGGTTCTTGCACCCAGACCTGTCTGGGGTTAACTGCTTGTGGCTCTGGGGACAGCACAGCTTCCTGTGAGTGCCAGTGGCACCCAGGGCTGAGCATGTTGCAGGGTCATAGGATGTGTACCCGGTCCAGTATGAGAGTGCAGTTCCCTTCCGTGTTTTGTATATGTCTAGGGTGATTACATATTCCTGTGCACCCTTTTTTTGTTTTCAGTTTGTTTGGATTTGAAAGCTTGCATTGTGTGGCTGTTTTAGGATCTCAGGTATTGGAGAGGACCTTGACGTGGTACCTGAGCTTGTCCCATTTGGCCAGATGCGGTGACTAACCTTTCCAGTTTTGCTTTTAAATCTTAGCTGAGAGCTTGTAAGAGAGTGCTGGGTTTTCTCTGTGTGTTGTATTAATTTGTTTTGTAATTTTCCCTATGGTTCTTGCACCCAGACCTGTCTGGGGTTAACTGCTTGTGGCTCTGGGGACAGCACAGCTTCCTGTGAGTGCCAGTGGCACCCAGGGCTGAGCATGTTGCAGGGTCATAGGATGTGTACCCGGTCCGGTATGAGAGTGCAGTTCCCTTCCGTGTTTTGTATATGTCTAGGGTGATTACATATTCCTGTGCACCCTTTTTTTTGTTTTCAGTTTGTTTGGATTTGAAAGCTTGCATTGTGTGGCTGTTTTAGGGTCTCCTCAGGTATTGGAGAGGACCTTGACGTGGTACCTGAGCTTGTCCCATTTGGCCAGATGTGGTGACTAACCTTTCCAGTTTTGCTTTTAAATCTTAGCTGAGAGCTTGTAAGTGAGTGCTGGGTTTTCTCTGTGTGTTGTATTAATTTGTTTTGTAATTTTCCCTATGGTTCTTGCACCCAGACCTGTCTGGGGTTAACTGCTTGTGGCTCTGGGGACAGCACAGCTTCCTGTGAGTGCCAGTGGCACCCAGGGCTGAGCATGTTGCAGGGTCATAGGATGTGTACCCGGTCCGGTATGAGAGTGCATGTCCCTTCCGTGTTTTGTATATGTCTAGGGTGATTACATATTCCTGTGCACCCTTTTTTTGTTTTCAGTTTGTTTGGATTTGAAAGCTTGCATTGTGTGGCTGTTTTAGGGTCTCAGGTATTGGAGAGGACCTTGACGTGGTACCTGAGCTTGTCCCATTTGGCCAGATGCGGTGACTAACCTTTCCAGTTTTGCTTTTAAATCTTAGCTGAGAGCTTGTAAGTGAGTGCTGGGTTTTCTCTGTGTGTTGTATTAATTTGTTTTGTAATTTTCCCTATGGTTCTTGCACCCAGACCTGTCTGGGGTTAACTGCTTGTGGCTCTGGGGACAGCACAGCTTCCTGTGAGTGCCAGTGGCACCCAGAGCTGAGCATGTTGCAGGGTCATAGGATGTGTACCCGGTCCGGTATGAGAGTGCAGTTCCCTTCCGTGTTTTGTATATGTCTAGGGTGATTACATATTCCTGTGCACCCTTTTTTTGTTTTCAGTTTGTTTGGATTTGAAAGCTTGCATTGTGTGGCTGTTTTAGGGTCTCAGGTATTGGAGAGGACCTTGACGTGGTACCTGAGCTTGTCCCATTTGGCCAGATGTGGTGACTAACCTTTCCAGTTTTGCTTTTAAATCTTAGCTGAGAGCTTGTAAGTGAGTGCTGGGTTTTCTCTGTGTGTTGTATTAATTTGTTTTGTAATTTTCCCTATGGTTCTTGCACCCAGACCTGTCTGGGGTTAACTGCTTGTGGCTCTGGGGACAGCACAGCTTCCTGTGAGTGCCAGTGGCACCCAGGGCTGAGCATGTTGCAGGGTCATAGGATGTGTACCCGGTCCAGTATGAGAGTGCAGTTCCCTTCCGTGTTTTGTATATGTCTAGGGTGATTACATATTCCTGTGCACCCTTTTTTTGTTTTCAGTTTGTTTGGATTTGAAAGCTTGCATTGTGTGGCTGTTTTAGGATCTCAGGTATTGGAGAGGACCTTGACGTGGTACCTGAGCTTGTCCCATTTGGCCAGATGCGGTGACTAACCTTTCCAGTTTTGCTTTTAAATCTTAGCTGAGAGCTTGTAAGTGAGTGCTGGGTTTTCTCTGTGTGTTGTATTAATTTGTTTTGTAATTTTCCCTATGGTTCTTGCACCCAGACCTGTCTGGGGTTAACTGCTTGTGGCTCTGGGGACAGCACAGCTTCCTGTGAGTGCCAGTGGCACCCAGGGCTGAGCATGTTGCAGGGTCATAGGATGTGTACCCGGTCCGGTATGAGAGTGCAGTTCCCTTCCGTGTTTTGTATATGTCTAGGGTGATTACATATTCCTGTGCACCCTTTTTTTGTTTTCAGTTTGTTTGGATTTGAAAGCTTGCATTGTGTGGCTGTTTTAGGGTCTCCTCAGGTATTGGAGAGGACCTTGACGTGGTACCTGAGCTTGTCCCATTTGGCCAGATGTGGTGACTAACCTTTCCAGTTTTGCTTTTAAATCTTAGCTGAGAGCTTGTAAGTGAGTGCTGGGTTTTCTCTGTGTGTTGTATTAATTTGTTTTGTAATTTTCCCTATGGTTCTTGCACCCAGACCTGTCTGGGGTTAACTGCTTGTGGCTCTGGGGACAGCACAGCTTCCTGTGAGTGCCAGTGGCACCCAGGGCTGAGCATGTTGCAGGGTCATAGGATGTGTACCCGGTCCGGTATGAGAGTGCAGTTCCCTTCCGTGTTTTGTATATGTCTAGGGTGATTACATATTCCTGTGCACCCTTTTTTTGTTTTCAGTTTGTTTGGATTTGAAAGCTTGCATTGTGTGGCTGTTTTAGGGTCTCAGGTATTGGAGAGGACCTTGACGTGGTACCTGAGCTTGTCCCATTTGGCCAGATGCGGTGACTAACCTTTCCAGTTTTGCTTTTAAATCTTAGCTGAGAGCTTGTAAGTGAGTGCTGGGTTTTCTCTGTGTGTTATATATATATATATATATATATATATATATATATATATATATATATATATATATATATATATACACAAACACCCACACACACAGACTCAGAATCTATAAAACTGGTTGTAGCTAGTCTAATTCAACAACATAAACTTTATTTTGTTGTTGAATTAGGCTAGCTAAATCAGTTTTAGAGATTCTGAGTGTGCCATCAGTAATCAGTATCTATATAATGATTAAATTGCGTATTGCTGTCTTGGATGATCATTGTTGATCTATTCTCTTTTCTAATGTTTAATTAGGCACCAGTTTTATAAATTCTGAGTCTGTCATCATCAGTTATCATGTACAGTATACAGATAGGTATACTTACTGATAGAATTGCTTAAAAGGACAATTTATTAAAAACTTTTCTCCACTTTACCTGCTGGATTGTATTAAATTATTTACAAGTATTTCCTTTACCCTTACAGGGAGTGCAGAATTATTAGGCAAATGAGTATTTTGACCACATCATCCTCTTTATGCATGTTGTCTTACTCCAAGCTGTATAGGCTCGAAAGCCTACTACCAATTAAGCATATTAGGTGATGTGCATCTCTGTAATGAGAAGGGGTGTGGTCTAATGACATCAACACCCTATATCAGGTGTGCATAATTATTAGGCAACTTCCTTTCCTTTGGCAAAATGGGTCAAAAGAAGGACTTGACAGGCTCAGAAAAGTCAAAAATAGTGAGATATCTTGCAGAGAGATGCAGCACTCTTAAAATTGCAAAGCTTCTGAAGCGTGATCATCGAACAATCAAGCGTTTCATTCAAAATAGTCAACAGGGTCGCAAGAAGTGTGTGGAAAAACCAAGGCGCAAAATAACTGCCCATGAACTGAGAAAAGTCAAGCGTGCAGCTGCCAAGATTCCACTTGCCACCAGTTTGGCCATATTTCAGAGCTGCAACATCACTGGAGTGCCCAAAAGCACAAGGTGTGCAATACTCAGAGACATGGCCAAGGTAAGAAAGGCTGAAAGACGACCACCGCTGAACAAGACACACAAGCTGAAACGTCAAGACTGGGCCAAGAAATATCTCAAGACTGATTTTTCTAAGGTTTTATGGACTGATGAAATGAGAGTGCATCTTGATGGGCCAGATGGATTGGCCCGTGGCTGGATTGGTAAAGGGCAGAGAGCTCCAGTCCGACTCAGACGCCAGCAAGGTGGAGGTGGAGTACTGGTTTGGGCTGGTATCATCAAAGATGAGCTTGTGGGGCCTTTTCGGGTTGAGGATGGAGTCAAGCTCAACTCCCAGTCCTACTGCCAGTTTCTTTAAGACACCTTCTTCAAGCAGTGGTACAGGAAGAAGTCTGCATCCTTCAAGAAAAACATGATTTTCATGCAGGACAATGCTCCATCACACGCGTCCAAGTACTCCACAGCGTGGCTGGCAAGAAAGGGTATAAAAGAAGAAAATCTAATGACATGGCCTCCTTGTTCACCTGATCTGAACCCCATTGAGAACCTGTGGTCCATCATCAAATGTGAGATTTACAAGGAGGGAAAACAGTACACCTCTCTGAACAGTGTCTGGGAGGCTGTGGTTGCTGCTGCACGCAATGTTGATGGTGAACAGATCAAAACACTGACAGAATCCATGGATGGCAGGCTTTTGAGTGTCCTTGCAAAGAAAGGTGGCTATATTGGTCACTGATTTGTTTTTGTTTTGTTTTTGAATGTCAGAAATGTATATTTGTGAATGTTGAGATGTTATATAGGTTTCACTGGTAAAAATAAATAATTGAAATGGGTATATATTTGTTTTTTGTTAAGTTGCCTAATAATTATGCACAGTAATAGTCACCTGCACACACAGATATCCCCCTAAAATAGCTATAACTAAAAACAAACTAAAAACTACTTCCAAAACTATTCAGCTTTGATATTAATGAGTTTTTTGGGTTCATTGAGAACATGGTTGTTGTTCAATAATAAAATTAATCCTCAAAAATACAACTTGCCTAATAATTCTGCACTCCCTGTATATTGGCATTTGAAGTAGTTGATTTAGTCTGTGGTATCATCACCTATTCTGAAAGTTTTTAGCCTTAGGTCCAACCTACAGATAAACTGTGTAAACACAGCCAGCAGAAGAAATTACACTCCCAGTGGGGCATAGAAGAGATAAGGTAATACAATTGTATTTTTCCATTGTTCTCTTTAAATATTGGTCTTTAGTTTACAGACAGCTATAAGATAAAGAAGCATGTGTATGTATACCATGTGATACAAGTAATGAGATCTGATTATGTCTACAAGCTCTACCTATTGTATTAGGTTGTGGCTTTAAATCACAAAATCACCTATTTATATATAATATACACAAATAAACCTTAAAAAGTAAATTCTTATACATTTTATACTCTGCAGTTGGTGAAAAAAGTAATTGGACACACATTAAGGGAAAAAATGTTTTACAGTATACTGTCCCTTTAAGCTATTGCTGCCTTGGATGGTCATTGATCTCTTCTCTAATGTTTATTTTCTTTAATTAGGCTAGCAGCTAGCTAAAACCAGTATTTTATATTTTAATTTATTTTTTCATACCAACCAATTGACAAAATACAGTAATTATAGGGAAATCACTATATGGAAATTTTAAATGTTTTTGTCACTTAAATAATTTCTTGAGTTAAAAAACAGAGACCAGTAGGTTTTTTAGGGTTTGGGCAGCAATAGAGCTAAATGCCCTTTTAAGGGCAATGCCCATCCAAATGCCCTTTTCAGGGCAATGGGGAACTTAGGTTTTTGTAGTTATGGTTTTATTTGGGGGGTTGGTTGTGTGGGTGATGGGTTTTACTGTCGAGGGGTTGTTTGTATTTTTTTTACAGGTAAAAGAGCTGATTTATTTGCCCTGCAAAAGGCCCTTTTAAGGGCTATTGGTAGTTTAGTTTAGGCTAGGTTTTTTTTTTTTAATTTTGATAGGATTATTAGATTAGTTGTAATTAAATATATTGTAATTTGTTTTTTATTTTGTGTAATTTAGTGTGTTTTTTTTGTAATTTAGGTAATTGTATTCAATTTAGTTAATTGTATTTAATTTAGGTAATTTATTTAATTGTAGTGTAAGGTTAGGTGTTAGTGTAAGACAGGTTAGTTTTATTTTACAGGTAAATTTGTATTTATTTTAGCTAGGTAGTTAGTAAATAGTTAGTAACTATTTATTAACTATTCTACCTAGTTAAAATAAATTCAAACTTGCCTGTAATATTGTAGCTAGCTTAGGGTTTATTTTACAGGTAAGTATTTAGTTTTAAATAGGATTTATTTAATTATTAATAGTAAGTTTTATTTAGATTTATTTTAATTATATTTAAGTTAGTTGGTGTTAGGGTTAGGGTTAGACTTAGGTTTAGGGGTTAATAAATTTAGTATAGTGGTGGCGATGGTGGGGGTGGAAGATTAGGGGTTAATAAATGTAGCTAGGTGGCGGCGATGTTAGGGACAGCAGATTAGGGGTTAATAATATTTAACTAGTGTTTGCGATGCGGGAGTACGGCGGTTTAGGGGTTAATAATTTTAATATAGTAGCGGCAATGTTCGGAGGGCAGATTAGGGGTTAATAATTTTATTTTAGTGTTTGCAATGCGGGAGGACCTCAGTTTAGGGGTTAATAGGTAGTTTATGGGTGTTAGTGTACTTTTTAGCACTTTAGTTATGAGTTTTATGTTACAGCATTGTAGCGTAAAACTCATAACTACTGACTTTAGAATTCATTACGTATCTTGACGGTATACGGTGTACCGCTCACTTTTTGTAATATTGGTGCTATGGAAGTCCCATTGAAAAAAGACTGTGCAATTTGCGTAAGTTGATTTGCGTTATGGCCAAAAAATGTGCGGTGCCCCTAAACCTGCAAGACTCGTAATAGCAGCGGTAGTGAAAAAGCAGCGTTATAACCTGATAACGCTGCTTTTTCACCATAACGCAAAACTCGTAATCTAGCCGATAGTGTTTTAAGGGAAATGCAAACATATATACTTATAAAATATATAATGTGGCATATAAACTTATAAATGGTGGCATTAAAACACATTGGGGCCGAATTATCAAGCGCCGAATGAGAGCTCAATCCTATTGACTGATTGGAACAGCTAATAGGATGAGAGCTGCTCAAATTCTATTGGCTGATTGAAACAGCCAATAGGATTTTAGCAGCTCTAATCCTATTGGCTGATTGAAATCTTTCAGACAATAGGAATGCAAGGGATGCCATCTTGGATGACGTCACTTGCATTCAAGTTCTAGTTTATGACTGCGACCGTATTGAAGAGGAGCTCCGCGCCGGATGTCTTCAGGATGGACCCGCTCTGTGCAGGATGGATGAAGATAGAAGATGCCGTCTGGATGAAGACTTCGCCGGCTGGATGAAGATAGAAGAGGCTGCCCGGATGAAGACTTCTTGCCGCCCGGTTGAAGACTTCTTGCCGTCTGGATCCTTCAAGCGATACTTCAATAACTGTAAGGGATCGTCGGGGGAGTGTGTTAGGTTTATTTAAGGTTTTTTTGGGTGGGTTTTATTTTTAGAGTAGGGTCTGGGCAGTAAAAGAGCTAAATGCCCCTTTTAAGAGCAATGCCCATACCAATGGCATTTTCAGGGCAATGGGGAGCTTAGGTTATTTTAGATAGGGTTTTTATTTGGAAGGGTTGGTTGTGGGGGTGTTGGGTTTTACTGTTGGGGGGTGTTTGTATTTTTTTTCAAAGGTAAAAGAGCTGATTTCTTTGGGGCAATGTCCCACAAAAGGCCCTTTTAAGTGCCATTGGTAGTTTATTGTAGGCTAGGGTTTTATGTTTATTTTGGGGGAGCTTTTTTATTTTGATAGGGCTGTTAGATTAGGTGTAATTAATTTTATTTTTGATAATGTGTTTTTTCCCCCCATAATTTAGTGGGGGGGGGAGGGGTTAGGGTTTTTAATATGTAATTTAGTTAATTTAATTGGTAGTTTAATTTAAGTGTAGTATAATAGTTATGGTAGGTTAATTAATAGTTTAAAAATAGTTTATTTTAATTCTACAGCTAAGTTTAAATTTATTTTAAGATAGGGATGTGGTAATTTTAATTTAAAGTTAGCAGGTTGTTAGGTTTAGGGGTTAATAGCTTAATTTAGTTTATGGCGATGTGGGGAGCTGACGGTTTAGGGGTTACTAGGTTTAGTTAGTGGTAGTAAAGTGGGAGGCCAGAGGTTTAGGGGTTAATACATTTATTTAGTGGCGGCGGGGTCCGGGAGCGGCGGGTTAGGGGTTAATACATTTATCTAGGTGGTGGTGGGGTCTGGGAGCGGCAGGATAGGGGTTAATAACTTTATTTAGGTGGCGGTGGGGTCCGGGAGCGGCGGGATAGGGGTTAAACATTTTAGTATAGTGGCTGCGTTTAGTGACAGGGTATAAATAAAGTTGGTAAAAAGCCGAATAGACGCGAGATCGATGACCGTTAGTTAAAAACAGTCCGATGCTCATCGCCCTGTACTTGGTGCGCATCTTTTTGCCGTCTTTTTTATAAATATGGAGAGCGTATTCAGGTCCGCAGCCGCGATATTAGGTGATGTTAGGTGAGTGTATTGGTGCCGTCGAATTCAACAAAGTTGACGGCTTGATAGATATCCCCCATCATCTTTTACAGGGACGTCCTTGCATTTTTCAGCAGGACAATGCCAAACCACATTCTGCCCAGATTACAAGCACATGGTTGTGTAAGCAGAGAGTGTGGTTGCTAGCATGGCCTGCCTGCAGTCCAGACCTGTCTCTGATTGCGAATGTGTGGCACATTATGAAGCACAAAATAAGGCAACAAAGGCCTTGTAAAGTTGCGCAGCTGAAGACATGCATAATGAATGAATGCTGGGAAAATTCCGCTTGCTAAACTTAACCAACCGGTGTCTTCAGTGACCAAACGGTTAATAATTGTTTTTAAAAGAAAAGGTGATTTTACACAGTGGGTCAATTGTCCCAACTTTTTAGGAGTGTGTTGCAGTCATCAGGTTTCAAATGAGTGTAAAACATCAAATAATGTGTTAATAAGGCGTTTTCAATATAGTACAAGGTGAACTGATTTTTCAAATGACTCTTTTTGTTTGACTTTTTTGTATTTTCCATACTGTCCCAATTTTTTTGGAATTGGGTTGCATTTATGCGTGTATGTATATATATATATATATATATATATATATATATATATATATATATATATATATATATATATAAAACAAACAAATGGATAAATATGAACTGTCCCATGTTAGGCAATCACTGTAGTTACTTGCAGGTGAATCTCAGGGAAAAAAGGAAAAACACATATAGTGAAGTCCTGTGGTTATTCAAATATTAAAAATAGGCAAAGAAGGGTACTCGCTTCAAAATCAAGCTCTAGATATTAAGGCACAGGAAAACTCCAATTAGGAGACCAATGCAAAGATCGATATCCCAGCTGGGTTAAAGCTCCACATGGAATGAATCATGAGTGGAAAAAAGAATATAACATTTATTGAAATACAAGTAGGTCACAAGGCATACATATGAGACTGTCCAAGTCAGAAACCACAGCAAACGAAGACCGCATTTTAACAATGTCTACTGAATGCTGTTGTTCGGTTCAGTAAGGAACAAGACTCCACCTCTTTTTTGACGTCACTCCTCTCCGGTCACAAGGCATACATATGAGGCTGTCCCAGTCAGAAACCACAACAAACAAATACCTTATTTTAATAATGTCTACTGAATGCTGTTTTTCGGTTCAATAATTTAGTAATATCTTAAAGGGACAGTCTAGTCCATAACAGTCTAGTCCAAAACAAAATTTCATTATTCAGATAGAACGTGCACATTTAATTAATTTTCAAATTTACATCTATCACCAATTTTGCTTTGTTCTCTTGGTATTCTTAGTTGAAAGCTAAACCTAGGAGGTTCATATTCTAATTTCTAAGCCCTTGAAGGCCGCCTCTCATCTCAGGGCATTTTGACAGTTTTTCACCACTAGAGGGTGTTAGTTCATGTGTTTCATATAGATAATTCTGTGCTCACGTACGTGGAGTTCCTAGGAGCCAGCACTGATTGGCTAAAATGCATGTCTGTCAAAAGAACGTCAAAAGAACTAAAATAAGGGGCGGTTTGCAGAGGCTTAGATACAAGATAATCACAGAGGTAAAAAGTGTATTAATATAACTGTGTTGGTTATGCAAAACTGGGGAATGGATTATAAAGGGATTATCTATCTTTTAAAACAATAAATATTCTGGTGTAGACTGTGCCTTTAAATTAATATGCATGTATAAAATATGTAGTGCTAGATAGAATCTGTTTAAGATCATTTAAAGTTTTAAAGGTACAATTTTAATAAACTAGGGGGTCGATCCGATATAAAGCGTCGCCCGCAAAAGCCGGCGACGCCAATATTTGCGCGGATTTGGTATCACATATACGGCATAACCTAGAAGTTACGCGCGTATATTTCTGCCGTCGCCCGCAGTTTTTTGGGCCATAGGCAGGTATACCAAACCCGCGCAGTTTGGTATCCAATATGCAGCGTAAGGACTTACGTGGCGAAAATGGAGAAAACTTACTCCATTTTCACCTCGCCACAAAAAGCAGCCGTAAGAAGCCTTACGCTGACTATTGGAGCCCCGTAACTCCCTAAACTAACTAGAAAATAAACCTAACACCTAACGCATGCGCAATGTCTATCTCCCTGTCAACCGCGATCTGCTAAAATAAACCTAACACCTAACGCATGCGCAATGTCTATCTACCTGTCAACCGCGATCCCCCCCCCCCCCAAAATCCCTAATAAAGTTATTACCCCCTAAACCGCCGCTCCCGGACCCCGCCGCCATCTACATAAACTAACCCCCTACTGTGAGCCTCTAAAACCGCCGCCATCTACCTTATCTATCCCCTAATCTGACCCCTTACACCGCCGCCACCTATATAAAAATGATTAACCCCTAATGTAAGCCCCTTACACCGCCGCCATCTCTATTAAAATGATTAACCCCTAATTTAATCTACCTACCCCGCCGCCAGCTATATTATCTATATTAACCCTAAGTATATTATAGTTAATATAGGTATTACATTATATATATTAACTATATTGACCCTAATTATATTAGGGTTAATATAGTTAATATAGTTACTATAGTATTTATATTAACTATATTAACTCTATCTAACCCTAACTAAATTTATATTAAATTAATCTAATTCATTTATAAACTAAAATATTCCTATTTAAATCTAAATACTTACCTATAAAATAAACCATAAGATAGCTACAATATAATTAATAATTACATTGTAGCTATGTTAGGGTTAATATTTATTTTACAGGTAAATTGTTAATTATTTTAACTAGGTATAATAGATATTAAATAGTTATTAACTATTTAATATCTACCTAGTTAAAATAATTACCCAATTACCTGTAAAATAAATCCTAACCTAAGTTACAAATACACCTACACTATCAATAAATTTAATAAACTACTAACATCTATCTAAAAATACAATTAAATTAACTAAACTAAATTACAAAAAAAAACAAACACTAAATTACAAAAAATAAAAAAAAGATTACAAGATATTTAAGCTAATTACACCTATTCTAAGCCCCCTAATAAAATAATAAACCCCCAAAATAAAAAAAATTCCCTGCCCTATTCTAAATTCAACAAATTTCAAAGCTCTTTACCTTACCAGCCCTTAAAAGGGCCTTTTGTGGGGCATGCCCCAAAGAATTCAGCTCTTTTGCATACAAGAAATACAATACCCCCCCCCCCCATTACAACCCACCACCCACATACCCCTATTCTAAACCCACCCAAACCCCCCTTAAAAAAGCCTAACACTACCCCCCTGAAGATCTCCCTACCTTGTCTTCACCACACCGGGCTGAACTCCTGATCCGATCCGGGCGATGTCTTCCTCCAAGCGGCAAAGAAGAATTCTTCCTCCGGCGATGTCTTCCTCCAAGCGGCAAAGAAGAATTCTTCCTCCGGCGACGTCTTCCTCCAAGCGGCAGCAAAGTCTTAATTCTTCCGGCGGCATCTTCAATCTTCTTTCTTCGCTCCGCCGCCGCGGAGCATCCATCCCGGCCGACTGCTGAACTTGGAATGATGTACCTTTAAATGACGTCATCCAAGATGGCGTCCGCCGAATTCCGATTGGCTGATAGGATTCTATCAGCCAATCGGAATTAAGTTAAAAAAATCTGATTGGCTGATTGAATCAGCCAATCAGATTGAGCTCGCATTCTATTGGCTGTTCCGATCAGCCAATAGAATGCGAGCTCAATCTGATTGGCTGATTGGATCAGCCAATCGGATTGAACTTGAATCTGATTGGCTGATTCAATCAGCCAATCAGATTTTTTTAACTTAATTCCGATTGGCTGATAGAATCCTATCAGCCAATCGGAATTCGGCGGACGCCATCTTGGATGACGTCATTTAAAGGTACATCATTCCAAGTTCAGCAGTCGGCCGGGATGGATGCTCCGCGGCGGCGGAGCGAAGAAAGAAGATTGAAGATGCCGCCGGAAGAATGAAGACTTTGCTGCCGCTTGGAGGAAGACGTCGCCGGAGGAAGAATTCTTCTTTGCCGCTTGGAGGAAGACATTGCCGGAGGAAGAATTCTTCTTTGCCGCTTGGAGGAAGACATCGCCCGGATCGGATCAGGAGTTCGGCCCGGTGTGGTGAAGACAAGGTAGGGAGATCTTCAGGGGGGTAGTGTTAGGCTTTTTTAAGGGGGGTTTGGGTGGGTTTAGAATAGGGGTATGTGGGTGGTGGGTTGTAATGGGGGGGGGTATTGTATTTCTTGTATGCAAAAGAGCTGAATTCTTTGGGGCATGCCCCACAAAAGGCCCTTTTAAGGGCTGGTAAGGTAAAGAGCTTTGAAATTTGTTGAATTTAGAATAGGGCAGGGAATTTTTTTTATTTTGGGGGTTTATTATTTTATTAGGGGGCATAGAATAGGTGTAATTAGCTTAAATATCTTGTAATCTTTTTTTTATTTTTTGTAATTTAGTGTTTGTTTTTTTTTGTAATTTAGTTTAGTTAATTTAATTGTATTTTTAGATAGATGTTAGTAGTTTATTAAATTTATTGATAGTGTAGGTGTATTTGTAACTTAGGTTAGGATTTATTTTACAGGTAATTGGGTAATTATTTTAACTAGGTAGATATTAAATAGTTAATAACTATTTAATATCTATTATACCTAGTTAAAATAATTAACAATTTACCTGTAAAATAAATATTAACCCTAACATAGCTACAATGTAATTATTAATTATATTGTAGCTATCTTATGGTTTATTTTATAGGTAAGTATTTAGATTTAAATAGGAATATTTTAGTTTATAAATGAATTAGATTAATTTAATATAAATTTAGTTAGGGTTAGATAGAGTTAATATAGTTAATATAAATACTATAGTAACTATATTAACTATATTAACCCTAATATAATTAGGGTTAATATAGTTAATATATATAATGTAATACCTATATTAACTATAATATACTTAGGGTTAATATAGATAATATAGCTGGCGGCGGGGTAGGTAGATTAAATTAGGGGTTAATCATTTTAATAGAGATGGCGGCGGTGTTAGGGGCTCACTTTAGGGGGTTATAGATATAATATAGCTGGCGGCGGGGTACGGGAGCGGCGGTTTAGGGGTTAATAACTTTATTAGGTTGCGGCGGGGTAAAGGAGCGGCGGTTTAGGGGTTAATAGCTTTTTTATTGTTAGGCTAGTGAGGGGGGATAGCGGATAGAGGGTTAGACAGTGCGGGCTATGTTAGGGAGGCGTGTTAGACAGTGCGGGCTATGTTAGGGAGGCGTGTTAGACAGTGCGGGCTATGTTAGGGAGGCGTGTTAGACAGTGCGGGCTATGTTAGGGAGGCGTGTTAGACAGTGCGGGTGTTTTAGACTTTAGTCAGGTTTTATAGGCGCCGGCAGATTCTAACGTGGCGCAAGTCACTGGCGACGCCAGAAATTTGTACTTACGCAGATTTCTGGACATCGCTGGTTTGTGAGACTTACGGCACGTTAGCATCTGACGGCGACCTATATGGGATGGCTCGAGTTGCGAGCTGAAACTGCGGGCGACGCCGGTTCCCTCGCTTGCGCCGCAAACTGCGATCGATATCGGATCGCGCCCCAGATTGTTCTGTGTTCAAATCTATCAGAATTCCTTCCTGGATTGCTTTGTCTGGGTTTTTTAAATTAGAACTGATCCCACTTTATTGAAAAACAGGCAATAGTCCATTTAAATATATTGTAATATAGCATGTTTAATTATATACAGTAATATAGTTTCATTATTCATTTTGTCCCATTTCAGTTAAACAATTCCTATTAAAAGTGGAGGTGCAGGCTATAGACTTAACAGTGTTACATTCCATACTAATAATCACCCTTATTCCTGCAAAATTATGAATATAAAATCTCTCTCTTTATTGTCAGACTTCCTTGGAGAGTATTTAATTCAGGGTGACCTGGGGTGGTGTCACATTAACGCTGTGGTGGAGTCAGATAGGCCAAGGGTAGAGCTAGGTGCACCATGATGGTGGTCATGCTGGATTTGGGGTGTGACTATGCAGCCCTCGGCAAACTGGTACATTTATAAGGTAGAGAGAGATGTGGGATAGGATAGAACTCTTGAACTATGATTATTAGCAAACTCTGGAACAATTGTGATCTCAGGATTCTCAACATGTTGTTGCGTATACACACAAGGGCATCTTTCCTTTCAAAAGACTGGCCACTTTACCCATTTAGTGCCCAGAGTACTATAAAAGTTACCTAGAAAATAGGTGATTACTATTCCTAAGGCAATAATCTGCTACCTAGAGGGATATTTTGTGTCAGAGGTATAAAGTGTATTTTGGAGCCACCACTGTATCTGCTGCACCTTTCTGCGAGTCCCTTCACCCTTTTCCCTATTCAAAGCAGAATTAAATTCAAAATTCTCGCCCTGACCTACAAAGCCCTCACCAATACTGCCCCACCCTACTTGTCCTCACTCATCAACAAATATACACCAGCCCGCTCCCTAAGATCCAACAATGACCTACTCCTTACCTCCTCTACCATCACCTCCTCCCATGCTAGACTACAAGAATTCTCTTGTGTGGTACCAACCCTCTGGAACACACTTCCTCAAGCTATCAGACTTTGCCCTAACCTGTCCTCTTTTAAACGCTCCCTAAAGACCTTTTTGTTCAGGGAAGCTTATCACCCAACTCATTAACAAATGAATTTCACTTAAAGGGACAGTCTAGTATAAATTAAACTTTCATTATTCAGATAGGACTTTAATTTTAATCAACTTTCCAATTTACTTTTATCATCAAATTTGCATTTTTCTCTTGGTATTCTTAATTTAAACTAAACATAGGTAGGCTCATATGCTAATTTCTAAGCCTTTGAGGGCTGCCTCTTATCACATGCTTTTTAAATCTCTTTTCAACACAAAGAGACAGAAAGTACACATGGGCCATATAGATAACACTGTGCTCAGGCACAGGGGGTTATTTAAGATCTAGCACAATACAATGCTAAATTTAAGACAATAGATAATAAACAGTCACAGTCATGTGATCAGGGGGCTGGAAGAAGGTTCCTAGATACAAGGTAATCACAGAGGTAAAAAGTATATTAATATAACTGCGTTGGTTATGCAAAACTGGGGAATGGGTAATAAAGGGATTATCTATCTTTTAAAACAATAACAATTCTATGGTAGACTGTCCCTTTAACTAACAGTTGCCCTCATCTAACTCCTCAATAACATCATTCTCACCTTTGCAGTCCCCACCTCCTGTTTCCCATCCTCCTACCCATCTAGAATGTAAGTTCCCACGGAAATAGGGCCCTTCACCGTTGTACTTATATCTTTGTACTCATGTACGCTGCGGAATCTGTTGGAACTTTAAAAATAAAGAATAATATATATACTGTATATATATATATATATATATATATATATATATAGCTAGATAGCTAGAAGATTGACAAAATAGTTGATCCAATTTTTAGTTTTCAATATATAAATGAGGCAAGCATTTTCTTAAAGAGATATAAAACAGTTTATTTCATTGTTGTAATAAAAAAGCACTAAGCAATGGGTTATACTTAATAGAAATCAATGCAGTATGTATTATTCATCGTTTTAAAAGGATTTTGCTTTTTTTTTGTTTGTTTAACTTAATTTGTACAGTGTCCGTTACTTCCTTTCAAAGCCCTACAAGGAAGTTGTGGTCTATACAGGAATACTTATTTAGCTTGATTTCATACATATTCTAGAGTTACTTGAGCTGGTTTATTATTCAGATAATGTTAGAGAGACAATAATCTGTTTTGCTCATACTCAGAGGAGTCAGCTCTCTCATCTCCCTGAGGGCACTGGCTACAATGAGAAATTCTAAGTGCTCATTTTGCAAGAAAATAAGTAGCTTATTTGCTATTTTTTAACACAATCTGTTTACTTTGATTTAATTTATTTGTTTTACTAAAGGAGTGCAGTTCCTTATCCCTTTAATATGCAGACATGAAAAATAATATATATTTTTTCATATTTGCAGTAGTAAATGTTGACCAGATTGCAATTTCTACTGAGGGATGCATGAACTTCAAATATTGACCTTTAGAATGTGAGCAGTATATTTTGTGTGTTGTAATAATTTTGATATTTATTGAGAAAATTGAGTAATTTCATAGTTCGTTATTTTGTAAAGTTGAAGTGATTGTATTTTTATGTGTCTGTAATGATTTAATAATTTTATGTTTTTTTGCTTTTAGCTGAAATATGAAACCATTTTCAATTATATAATATTTAGGGAAGACAGAAAGTTACACATAGCTTTTTTAAATTTCTCTCTCTCTCTCTCTCTTTTTTTTTTAAAGAAATTGTTTAGTTTCTTCTGTAGGACAATATGACTCTGTGCAATGCTTTTTTTTCTATTAACACTGTTGTTGACAATATTTTCAATGTGCCCAAAGAGATTCCTATAAACGTACTACCATTATTTTGTAATAAAGTTATTGTTATTTTAAACACATGGATTATACTTAAAAAAAAAAGTTTATTATTTATAAGTAATAAGATCAATCACAACGACACTCGTTCGGTGTGATTGACATCCCATTCTCTAGCACTGGAGCAGGGGACGGAATTGCACAAAAATCTTCCTGTGCAATGAAAATATTTGCTGTGTGATGAAACATTGTAAGTGGTGATTGCAAGTGGACTGGTTCACTACTTGTGAACCTGTCTGCCTGCAGGGATGGTAAAGTTATCCCATTATGGGCTAGATTACAAGTTGAGTGCAAAATATTGCTTCTGCCAAAGTGATATTTGCACTCAACTTAGTAATACCAGTGCAAACAAATTTGCATGGGTATTACAAGTTAGGTAGTATGCAACCACGACCTCGCGTTTGCATTGCACGGAAGCTTTGCACTCATAAGAGCGCGCTTCCATAGGCTCCAATGCGAACCTCGTTCTCATACCTTCAGATACGGTATAAAAACAAGCTCAGCGAAGTGGGTAAGTTGCGCAATGTAATGGCCCCACACCCGCTCACTTTAACCCCTGATAAATGCTTTGTGCAGTTTTTATTTTTTTTAAAAAAGATGCTACTACTTTTTATTTTTAAAAATGCACTACACACTGTATTTTGGGGGAAATTGGGGGACATTTTAAAAATTAACCAAAGGTCTGACCGCATGCTACCATGAGCATGCAGAAGCAATAACCAGCCACTTGTAATAGCTGGTTATTTATCACGCGCCCATAAACAGGCAAATTTACCCGGGAGCACAATAAATTAACACTCAACTAGCCATATATTGAATATTTTATATGTTAAAATGCATATGTGTGTTATATTGCATAATTTATTCTACAACATATCTGCTGTGTGTTGTCTTTAATTATGCATTGTAGCAAAGGTATTAAAATACATATCTAGGATATAATATATAATTCTAATGGGCATTAATATAATATTTAGGAAAATGCTACTATAGTACAAACATTTTCCTGTGTATTTTCCTGTGTAGTAGACTTTACACCTTGATACACTGGATCAAGTAAACAAGAATATCTTCAAACATATTTTACAGCTCTTGTAGAGTATTTTACAAATCATGAACATACATATTTTATTTAGGAATGTGTTATCGACAGAAACTTATCAATACTTATGTACGCAATGTCATGGGGCTGCCAATACTAATGTAATTATGATTAAAGATATGTGTGGGTTTTAACTATATCAAGTTACATTTCCCACAGAACTGCTATCAACTGAAACATTATTATTGGACAGCTCAATAACTAGATGCATTACTACTAGACATACTTGTCAATGTACCCTACCAAAAAAAAAAAGAAAAGCAGCGTTTAAATTTAGAGCACAGTAAACAGCATCAATATAAATTCATGATGTTCAGTTAGTACTGAAGGTGCTGCTTCAATAACTAAACAATTTTTATGTCAGCAAAAATAAATTAAAAGTGCAGCAAATATTGAAAGTACAATAAAGTGGAAGTAATTAGCCATATAATACCTTCTCATAACAGGATTTTTTAAAAGCTAAAACTTCAATGAGTCTAGGAACATATTAACTGAGATCACGGATAAAAAATATTTATGCTATTTTGTGTATTGATTGCAGATGCAGTTGAAGTTTGTGGTATTGGAAAATTGTTTCTAAAGTAAGATTCAAGTAAATGTAGACACAGAAATATAACATTTAGTTTCAGTTATGGAACATTTCCTGTGAGTGTTATTTCATAATTTATATACTTTTTAATGTTTTACAAATCTAGATTTTGCCACTGAAAAAGTTTTTGTATAGTAAAAAGGCATATATTTGTGTCTTTTAAATATTAATGTTTTCCTGTATTTATATTATGAAAAATACTTGCCATTTAGAGCTTGATTTATAACTCCATGGTGTACAGGGGCATACATATTCGCCCCTGTCCGTCTGAGCTCTCCTCTGGAGGGCAGCAATGCGCTTCCGGAATTTAACATTGAACTTGTGCGATCCTTTGCACTTGCGTGCAAACCCACCCCCTGCACCGCCAATCAAAAGTGGGCAGGAGCTTTCAGTCTCCCCAGTCGGAAAATATTGAAATTCTACACCTAAGAGGTGGAAAACAGGGTAGAAAAGCAGCGGTCTGAAGACCGCTGCTTAACCCCTTAATGACCGAGGACGTGCAGGGTATGTCCTCAAAAAAAAGACAGTTAACGCCTGAGGACGTACCCTGCACGTCCTCGGTCTGGGAAAGCAGTGGAAGCGATCCTGATCGCTTCCAGACGCTTTCCGGTTATTGCAGTGATGCCTCTATATTGAGGAATCCTGCAATAACATCTGTTGGCCATCCAATGCAGAGAGAGCCACTCTGTGGCCCTCTCTGCACCAGACATCGATAGCAGGTATCGTTGGTGTGTGGGAGCCGGTCTGGGAGGCAGGTGGTGACCATCAATGGGCCCAGTGATGTGGAGGGGGGTGGGATTGTGGGCGGGGGTAGCCAGGGGGGCTCGCGTGCACGAGGGGGTGGAGGGGTCGCGTGCACGGGGAACCGCTATACTACAGAAAATGTATGTAGTATAAAAGTGGGGGGAATGTTAAAAAAAACAACCTATAAATCAGGGTGTGTTGGGTTTGTCTGTGGGGGGGAAGTTACACTACAGAAAAAAAAAGTGGAAAAATATTAAAACACTTTATTTTCTGCAAACTGGGTACTGGCAGACAGCTACCAGTACCCAAGATGGCCCCACAAAAAGGCAGAGGGGCACGGTTAGAGAGCTGTTTGGTGGTGGTGGGGGGGGATCAGGGAGGTTGGGGGCTAAGGGGGATCCTACACAGCAGCATATGTAAATATGCTAAAAAAACCAAAAAACCCCAAAACAAAGATACCTTTTATTTTAGTACTGACAGACTTTCTGCCAGTACTTAAGATGGCGGGGACAATTGTGGGGTGGGGGAGGGAAGGGAGCTGTTTGGGAGGGATCAGGTGGTGTGATGTGTCAGGTGGGAGGCCAAGGCCATATATGTCTACTATTTCTGAACAAAGGGGATCCCTGAGAAGCATTTACAACCATTTGTGCCATAATTGCACAAGCTGCTTGTAAATAATTTCAGTAAGAAACCTAAAGTTTGTGAAAAAGTGAGCATTTTTTTTTTATTTGATCACTTTTGACGGTGAAATGGTGGCATGAAATATACCAAAATGGGCCTAGATCAATACTTTTGAATGTCTACTACACTAAACTAAAGCTAAAATTAACCCTTCAAACTCCCTACAAGCTCCCTAATTAACCCCTTCACTGCTGGGCATAATACACGTGTGGTGCGCAGTGGCATTTAGCGGCCTTCTAATTACCAAAAAGCAAAGCCAAAGCCATATATGTCTGCTATTTCTGAACAAAGAGGATCCCAGAGAAGCATTTACAACCATTTATGCCATAATTGCATAAGCTGTTTGTAAATAATTTCAGTGAGAAACCTAAAATTGTGAAAAATGTAACTTTGTTTTATTTGATCGCTTTTGGCGGTGAAATGGTGGCATGAAATATACCAAAATGGGCCTAGATCAATACTTTGGAATGTCTACTACAATACACTAAAGCTAAAATTAACCCTACAAACTCCCTACAAGCTCCCTTATTAACCCCTTCACTGCTGGGCATAATACACGTGTGGTGCGCAGTACATTTAGTGGCCTTCTAATTACCAAAAAGCAAAGCCAAAGCCATATATGTCTGCTATTTCTGAACAAAGAGGATCCCAGAGAAGCATTTACAACCATTTATACCATAATTGCACAAGTTGTTTGTAAATAATTTCAGTGAGAAACCGAAAGTTTGTGAAATATTTGTGAAAAAGGGAACAATTTTTTTTATTTGATGCATTTGGAGGTAAAATGGTGGCATGAAATATACCAAAATTGGCCTAGATCAATACTTTGGGATGTCTTCTAAAAAAAATATATACATGTCAAGAGATATTCAGGGATTCCTGAAAGATTTCAGTGTTCCAATGTAACTAGCGCTAATTTTGAAAAAAAGTGGTTTGGAAATAGCAAAGTGCTACTTGTATTTATGGCTCTATAACTTGCAAAAAAAGCAAAGAACATGTAAACATTAGGTATTTCTAAACTCAGGAAAAAATTTAGAAACTATTTAGCATGGGTGTTTTTTGGTGGTTGTACATGTGTAACAGATTTTGGGGGTCAAAGTTAGAAAAAGTGTAATTTTTTCCATTTTTTCTCCTATTTTATAATTGTTTTTATAGTAAATTATAAGATATGATGAAAATAATGGTATCTTTAGAAAGTCCATTTAATGGCGAGAAAAACGGTATATAATATGTGTGGGTACAGTAAATGAGTTAGAGGAAAATTACAGCTTAACACAAACACTGCAAAAATGTAAAAATATTGAAGTGAAAAAACAAGTACTGTGGGCGCCTTAAAGGGCAGCTCAAACAAATATATGAGTTGATTATGTCCTAATACATATGAAAAAAATCTTTGAACAAATGATAGGTAAATGATCAAGAAAAAAAAAATATTTTAACAAATGATAGGTAATTAATCAAGAAAAAAAAATCTTTTAACAAATGGTAGGTTTTTGAGGCTTGACAAAGGCTCTGCTAAGAGCTGAAAACGTTGCTGGAACTACTTTCTTCACACTATTGTGGCTCACTAAAGACACCGTACTCCAGGAAACACTGAAGCAACAAAGGACATCACACAGCTGAGGGTGGAATTCCAGAGTGTGCAGGGGAGAGGAGCTTGGCGGCTTTCTTCCCATCACACACAGAGGGTTCCCAGAGCTGTTTCATGCTGGCGGTATAACTGCTACACTGGATTACAAAAACACTTGGAGCTCCTGAACAAATTAAGGTACTGTTTTATCCACGGCTATAACCTGCGCAGGATTGCCGTTTTACACCAGTCCTAAAACTTTGAAATTGAATTGAGCATCATTGTTGCAGCTTATTGTTATTTTGCTTAAATAACCAGGATTCGTTTTCTCTCATTAGTACTGTTTTTTTGCTTCCTTAACCCTGTCTGCAGCATACATAGATAGGTCACTTACAGAGAATAACTTATTTTATATAAACAAGTTTGTATGCATTTTTTAATGTACATTTAGTATTGCCTTTATATATTTATCTCATTGTATGAATTATTTAGCTTACAACTCTTAATACATTTAGTAAAGTCTAATTAAATTATATTTTAACATTCATTTCAATTGGCTGTTGTTTTTTTTCTTGATCATTTACCTATCATTTGTTAAAAGATTTTTATTTTTTTCTTGATTAATTACCTATCATTTGTTAAAAGATTTTTTTTTTCTTGATCATTTACCTATCATTTGTTCAAAGATTTTTTTCTTATGTATTAGGACATAATCAACTCATATATATTTTTTTTACCTGCCCTTTAAGGCGCCCACAGTACTTCACTTCAATATTCCTTTTGCTAGTTTGTAGGGAACTAGTATCCATCTGTGGTGCTGGTCCTTGCTGTTGGATTTATAGCGCAAGAAGTTTAATCTCTTTTCCAAAAATGTAAAAATAACCTTGGTGAAAATGGTCATTAAGGGGTTAATACATCCTGACTGCAGGTTCTCTTGTGCAAACCTGTAGTCAAAGGGAGGAGAAGGGCTTGATAAATCGTGCCTATAGTGGATGTGATGCAATGCTTTTTATCTGCAAGGGATGAGAATGTTTTCTGAAAGACCACTGTATAAGTTCACTGAAAAGGCATTCATAAAAACACAAAACAATATATCATCTATCTATCTCTTTCCAGATATAGATATTGTGCCATAATTTTATTGTAACACTCGCAAAGCCCCCATATTAAACCATGTACTGGCTGCAGTTAGCTGACCTTGCAAACCTTCAACAGTATTCAGTTAGTAAGTATATGCCAGCAACTGTCCACCACTGCTGTAAAAATGCAGCTCAAGCAGATCCAGTTCCACCAATAATCTGCAAAGTCCTCCTAGATCTCCTTCATCAAAACCAAAATAAAACTGATAACATCTTCATGTGATTAATCCATATCCCACAGAAATTAAACTGTTCTTTTTTAAAATAACAATAATAATACTCTGAATGATACAATTTCATTTCCCTAAATGTTTATATTTCTCTTGTTAAGTGTGTTCAGTCCACGGGTTATCCATTACTTATGGGATATATTCTCCTTCCCAACAGGAAGTTGCAAGAGGATCACCCAAGCAGAGCTGCTATATAGCTCCTCCCCTCACATGTCATATCCAGTCATTCTCTTGCAACCCTCAACAAAGAAGGAGGTCGCGAGAGGAGTTGGAGTTTTTTACTTAATTATTCTTCAATCATTCTTCAATCATTCTTCATTATTCTTCAGTCAAAAGTTTGTTATTTTAAATGGCACCGGAGTGTGCTGTTTTTCTATCTCAGGCAGTATTTGGAAGAAGAATCTGCCTGCGTTTTCTATGATCTTAGCAGACGTAACTAAGATCCACTGGCTGTTCTCGACATTCTGAGGAGTGGGGTAACTTCAGAAAATGGGAATAGCATGCGGGGTCCCCCGCAAATGAGGTATGTGCAGTACAATATTTTCTGGGAATGGAATTGACTAAGTACAGCCTTAAATGCAGTAGTAGCGACTGGTATCAGGCTGATAAATGTATGCGCAGTTGAGTTATTTTCTAGGGACTAGAATTTGACTGAGAAAATACTGTTAATACTGAAATAATGCTTAAGCCTTATCTGCAGTAGAAGCGACTGGTAGCAGGCTTAGTGATAACTTTGCATGACATTGAAAAAGTTTGTTTTTAAAATGTTTACTGGCATGTTATTCGTTTTGTGAGGTACTTTGGTGATAAATCTTTTTGGGCATGATTTTTTTCCACATGGCTAACGTATTTTTCTGCATAGAAACCGTTATATCAGGTCTCCCACTGTTGTAATATGAGTGGGAGGGGCCTTTTTTTAGCGCCTTGTTGCGCAGTTAAAATTCTAGCACAGTCTTCCTGCTTCTTCCTCCTTGATCCAGGACGTCTCTAGAGAGCTCAGGGGTCTTCAAAATTCGTTTTTGAGGGAGGTAATCAGTCACAGCAGACCTGTGACAGTGTGTTTGACTGTGATAAAAGCGTTAAATCTTAATTTGATTATCCATTTTTGGGTATTGAGGGGTTAATCATCCTTTTGCTAATGGGTGCAATCCTCTGCTAATTAATACATTTACTGTTAAAAATTGTTGGCTATAACTGAATTAGTTCATTGTTATTCAACTGTGTTTTTGAAAAGCGCTGCAGCGTTTTTTATATTGCTTGTAAACTTATTGAAAGTAATTTCCAAGCTTGCTAGCTTCATTGCTAGTCTGTTTAAACATGTCAGATACAGAGGAATCTGCTTGTTCATTATGTTTAAAAGCCGATGTGGAGCCCAATAGAAATATGTGTACCAATTGTATTGATATTACTTTAAATAAAAGTCAGTCTTTACCGATAAAGAAATTATCACCAGACAACGAGGGGGAAGTTATGCCGTCTAACTCTCCTCACGTGTCAGTACCTTCGCCTCCCACTCAGGAGGTGCGTGAGATTGTGGCGCCAAGTACATCAAGGCCCTTACAAATCACTTTACATGATATGGCTAATGTTATGAAAGAAGTATTATCCAATCTGCCCGAGTTAAGAGGCAAGCGCGATAGCTCTGGGTTAAGGACAGAGCGCGCAGATGACACGAGAGCCATGTCTGATACTGCGTCACAATTTGCAGAACATGAGGACGGAGAGCTTCATTCTGTGGGTGACGGTTCTGATTCGGGGAGACCGGATTCAGAAATTTCAAATTTTAAATTTAAGCTTGAAAACCTCCGCGTGTTGCTAGGGGAGGTGTTAGCAGCTCTGAATGATTGTGACACGGTGGCAATCCCAGAGAAATTATGTAGGCTGGATAAATACTATGCGGTACCGGTGTGTACTGACGTTTTTCCTATACCGAAAAGGCTTACAGAGATTATTAGCAAGGAGTGGGATAGACCTGGTGTGCCCTTTTCCCCTCCTCCAATATTTAGAAAAATGTTCCCTATAAACGCCGCCACACGAGACTTATGGCAGACGGTCCCTAAGGTGGAGGGAGCAGTTTCTACTTTAGCCAAACGTACCACTATCCCGGTGGAGGATAGTTGTGCTTTCTCAGATCCAATGGATAAAAAATTAGAGGGTTACCTTAAGAAAATGTTTGTTCAACAAGGTTTTATATTACAGCCTCTTGCATGCATTGCGCCTGTCACTGCTGCAGCGGCATTCTGGTTTGAGTCTCTGGAAGAGGCGATTCACACAGCACCATTGGATGAGACTTTGAGCAAACTTAGAACGCTTAAGCTAGCTAATGAGTTTGTTTCGGATGCCGTAGTGCATTTAACCAAACTTACGGCTAAGAATTCCGGATTCGCCATACAGGTGCGCAGAGCCCTATGGCTTAAATCCTGGTCAGCAGATGTAACTTCTAAATCTAAACTACTGAATATTCCTTTCAAAGGGCAGACCTTATTCGGGCCCGGCTTGAAGGAAATTATTGCTGACATTACTGGAGGTAAGGGCCACATCCTTCCTCAGGACAGGGCCAAATCAAAGGCCAAACAGTCTAATTTTCGTGCCTTTCGTAATTTCAAGGCAGGAGCAGCATCAACTTCCTCCGCTCCAAAACAGGAAGGAACTACTGCTCGTTACAGACAAGGTTGGAAAGGCAACCAGTCATGGAACAAGGGCAAGCAGGCCAGAAAGCCTACTTCCGCCCCTAAGACAGCATGAAGACAGGGCCCCCTAGTGGGATCTAGTGGGGGGCAGACTTTCTCTCTTCGCCCAGGCTTGGGCAAGAGATGTACAGGATCCCTGGACGTTGGAGATTATATCTCAGGGATACCTTCTGGATTTCAAAACTTCTCCTCCTCAAGGGAGGTTTCATCTGTCAAGGTTATCAACAAACCTAATAAAGAAAGAGACATTTCTACAATGTGTACAAGACCTCTTAGTGATGGGAGTGATCCACCCAGTTCCGCGAACAGAACAAGGGCAAGGGTTTTACTCAAATCTGTTTGTGGTTCCCAAAAAAGAGGGAACCTTCAGACCAATCTTAGACTTAAACATCTTAAACAAATTCCTAAGGGTTCCATCGTTCAAGATGGAAACCATTCAGACCATCCTACCCATGATCCAAGAGGGTCAGTATATGACCACAGTGGACTTAAAGGATGCCTACCTTCACATACCGATTCACAAAGATCATTATCGGTACCTAAGGTTTGCCTTTCTAGACAGGCATTGCCAGTTTGTAGCTCTTCCCTTTGGGTTATCTACGGCTCCGAGAATTTTTACAAAGGTTCTGGGTTCGCTTCTGGTGGTACTAAGACCGCGAGGCATAGCGGTGGCTCCGTACCTAGACGACATTCTGATACAAGCGTCAAGTTTTCAAAATGCAAAGTCTCATACAGAGATAGTTCTAGCATTTCTGAGGTCGCATGGGTGGAAAGTGAACATGGAAAAGAGTTCTCTGTTTCCACTCACAAGGGTCCCTTTCCTAGGGACTCTTATAGATTCTGTAGAGATGAAGATTTACCTGACGGAGTCCAGGTTATCAAAAATTCTAAATGCTTGCCGTTTCCTTCATTCCATTCCAAGCCCATCAGTAGCTCAGTGCATGGAAGTAATCGGCTTAATGGTCGCGGCAATGGACATAGTGCCATTTGCGCGCCTGCATCTCAGACCGCTGCAATTATGCATGCTAAGTCAGTGGAATGGGGATTACTCAGATCTGTCCCCTTTACTGTATCTGGACCAGGAGACCAGGGATTCTCTTCTCTGGTGGTTGTCTCGGGTTCATCTGTCCAAAGGAATGACCTTTCGCAGACCAGATTGGACGATTGTAACAACAGATACCAGCCTACTAGGCTGGGGCGCAGTCTGGAACTCCCTAAAGGCTCAGGGATCGTGGACTCAGGAGGAGAAACTCCTTCCAATAAACATTCTGGAATTAAGAGCAATATTCAATGCTCTCCTAGCTTGGCCTCAGTTAGCAACACTGAGGTTCATCAGGTTTCAGTCGGACAACATCACGACTGTAGCTTATATCAGTCATCAAGGAGGAACCAGGAGTTCCCTAGCGATGTTAGAAGTCTCAAAGATAATTCGCTGGGCAGAGTCTCACTCTTGCCACCTGTCAGCGATCTACATCCCAGGCGTGGAGAACTGGGAGGCGGACTTTCTAAGTCGCCAGACTTTTCATCCGGGGGAGTGGGAACTTCATCCGGAGATATTTGCTCAACTGATTCTTCGTTTAGGCAAACCGGAACTGGATCTCATGGCATCTCGCCAGAACGCCAAGCTTCCGTGCTACGGATCCAGGTCCAGGGACCCGGGAGCAGTGCTGATAGATGCACTAGCAGCCCCTTGGGTTTTCAACATGGCTTATGTGTTTCCACCTTTTCCGTTACTGCCTCGACTGATTGCCAAGATCAAACAGGAGAGAGCATCGGTGATTCTGATAGCGCCTGCGTGGCCACGCAGGACCTGGTATGCAGACCTAGTGGACATGTCGTCCTGTCCACCATGGTCTCTGCCTCTGAGGCAGGACCTTCTAATTCAGGGTCCTTTCAACCATCCAAACCTAATTTCTCTGAGGCTGACTGCATGGAGATTGAACGCTTGATTCTATCGAAGCGTGGTTTCTCGGACTCGGTTATTGATACATTAATACAGGCTCGGAAACCTGTGACCAGAAAAATTTACCATAAGATATGGCGTAAATATTTATATTGGTGTGAATCCAAGAGTTACTCATGGAGTAAGGTTAGGATTCCTAGGATATTGTCTTTTCTACAAGAGGGTTTAGAAAAGGGTTTATCCGCTAGTTCGCTAAAGGGACAGATTTCTGCTCTGTCTATTCTTTTACACAAGCGTCTGGCAGAGAATCCAGACGTCCAGGCTTTTTGTCAGGCTTTGGCTAGGATTAAGCCTGTGTTTAAAGCTGTTGCTCCTCCGTGGAGCTTAAACTTGGTTCTTAAAGTTCTTCAGGGTGTTCCGTTTGAACCCCTTCATTCCATTGATATTAAGCTTTTATCTTGGAAAGTTCTGTTTTTGATGGCTATTTCCTCGGCTTGAAGAGTCTCTGAGTTATCTGTCTTACATTGCGATTCTCCTTATCTGATCTTTCATTCAGACAAGGTAGTCCTGCGTACTAAAACTGGGTTTTTACCTAAGGTTGTTTCTAACAGGAATATCAATCAAGAGATTGTTGTTCCATCATTATGTCCTAATCCTTCTTCAAAGAAGGAACGTCTTTTGCATAATCTAGACGTGGTCCGTGCCCTGAAGTTCTACTTACAGGCAACTAAAGATTTTCGGCAAACTTCTTCTCTGTTTGTCGTTTACTCTGGACAGAGGAGAGGTCAAAAGGCTTCGGCTACCTCTCTCTCTTTTTGGCTTCGTAGCATAATACGTTTAGCCTATGAGACTACTGGACAGCAGCCTCCTAAAAGAATTACAGCTCATTCCACTAGAGCTGTGGCTTCCACCTGGGCCTTTAAGAATGAGGCCTCTGTTGAACAGATTTGCAAGGCTGCAACTTGGTCTTCACTTCATACTTTTTCCAAATTTTACAAATTTGACACTTTTGCTTCTTCGGAGGCTGTTTTTGGGAGAAAGGTTCTACAGGCAGTGGTTCCTTCTGTTTAATGTTCCTGCCTTGTCCCTCCCATCATCCGTGTACTTTAGCTTTGGTATTGGTATCTCATAAGTAATGGATGACCCGTGGACTGAACACACTTAACAAGAGAAAACATAATTTATGCTTACCTGATAAATTTGTTTCTCTTGTAGTGTGTTCAGTCCACGGCCCGCCCTGTCTTTTTTGAGGCAGGTTCTAAATTTTAAATTATAACTCCAGTCACCACTGCACCCTATAGTTTCTCCTTTCTCGTCTTGTTTCGGTCGAATGACTGGATATGACATGTGAGGGGAGGAGCTATATAGCAGCTCTGCTTGGGTGATCCTCTTGCAACTTCCTGTTGGGAAGGAGAATATATCCCATAAGTAATGGATGACCCGTGGACTGAACACACTACAAGAGAAACAAATTTATCAGGTAAGCATAAATTATGTTTTTTTCAAATCCTCTTGTTGACAAGTCTTATTTTATTCAAAAGCTTTTCCATTTTTTGGTTCACAAATTATGAGAAAGTACTCTTAATTCTTACACAGGATAGTCAGATTACTCTTATTTTGCCAGATAAGAACCTACTATATAATAATTCAAAGCATACAGGAGCAGGTTATAAGTAGTGTGTGTAAAGTGTTTTATGCTTAAAGGGACAGTCTACACCAGAATTGTTATTATTTAAAAAGATAGATAATCCCTTTATTACCCATTCCCCGGTTTTGCATAACCAACACAGTTATATTAATACAGTATGTTTTACCTCTGTGATTACCTTGTATCTAAGCCTCTGCAAACTGCCCCCTTATCTAAGTGCTTTTGACAGACATGCAGTGTAGCCAATCAGTGAAGGTTCCTAAATAACTCCACGGGAGTGAGCACAATGTTATCTATATGACACACATGAACTAGTACTGTCTAACTGTGAAAAACTTTCAAAATGGTCTGAGCTAAGAGGTGGTTTTCCACGGTTTAGAAATCAGTTTGAGCCTACCTAGGTTTAGCTTTTCAAAAATACCACCAAGGTAACAAAGCAAATTTTATAGTAAAAGTAAATTGGAAACTTGTTTAAAATTGCATGCTCTATCTGAATATAGGATATTTTACAAGGGATCCAAATGATCTTTTAATATTGACATCACTACTCGTGGAATATTAACTGTATTTCTGTGTTAGATTCTATGTTAGTTTCTATGTTGTCTGTAATAAATACATTTTAGTTTTCAAGTATATTCACAATTTAAGTAATTTGAAGTGATAACGACAAGTTTTCATTACGACTCTTTCATATGATTCATCTATCTGCTACTTTTGACTAGAAAGATTTATATGCGAGAAACAAACAGTTGATTTCTACTTTTCAAGACTTTTTAGCTCTTTGATAAATCAATGTTCAAACTGATTCTTTCTGAATTAACTAAATGTGGGCTTATTTAATTTAAGTCATGGACAACTATATCTTTTGATAACTATAGCTAGGGATATCATTAAAGGGACACTGAACCCAATTTTTTTCTTTTGTGATTCAGATAGAGCATGCAATTTTAAGCAACTTTCTAGTTTATTCCTTTTATCAATTTTTCTTTATTCTCTTGCTATCTTTATGTGAAAAAGAAGGCATCTAAACTTTTTTTTGGGGTTCAGAACTCGGGACAGCACTTTTTTTATTGGTGGATGAATTTATCCACTAATCAGCAAGGACAACCCAGGTTGTTCACCACAATGGGCCGGCATCTAAACTTACATTCTTGCATTTCAAATAAAGATACCAAGAGAATGGAGAAAAATTGATAATAGGAGTACATTAGAAAGTTGCTTAAAATTTCATGCTCTATCTGAATCACGAGAGAAAAAAAAAAATGGGTTCAGTGTCCCTTTAAGGGTTAAGATTAAGTTAGATATCAGGGACCTGAATGAAAGAACCCCGAAAACTCCTTAAAAAAAGTAATAACCCTATACAATAGAATAAAAGTGGCTTTGTGATACACATCCCTCAATTGCTAAGCTTTTATGTAAGCTAAATAAAGTAAATATCTTTTGTGAAGGTGATTGTTACATTTACAAGAGGATACAGATAAATAAGCAAATACTTACATTTGGAAGTGGATACATTTAATTAAATTAATACATACATATTGAGAGATATTATATTATATATATATATATATATATATATATATATATATATATATGCATATATATGTCCAAATTCTATTAAGATAATCATTGAATGCTTTGTAGGTGATCCTATTGCTTTCGTAGCGCCCTCTTTATTTTCACACAAATTTTGCTAATTTTTTACTTATCGAGGAAGGAGATAAGCATTTTAGAGTGGCTTAAATATAGGAATTTTTGGTGATTGAGCTAACGTATAAACCTTGGAAACTATTACTTGAATGATAAAAATGATTTTTAAAAAAATGGACTTCTAATAAGAGCTCAATAATAGAACTATTGATTGCCCTTGAGCAATGTTAATGCACAATAGCGCTAATATTTTTGTGCTCCACTTGTAATCTAGCACACAGAGTGTTCAAAAAATATTTCAACTCATGCAGGGCTTAGATGTTCATTTAATTAGAGTCAATCTAAAGTGCTGCAACACGCTAGCTTCATTTTCTTCAGCATTTTTATAATTCATTCTCTGAGCATATATGGATCAAAATGTCTAAAATATTTTAACCATCTATTGACATCTCTAGTAAATTCAAGACAGATGCAACCTGCAACAACAAATAAATAAAACCACATCAGCCAAATGGAGGTGAACTGCAGCGGCCCAATTCTTTTCACAATTTCCTTCCCTATACTTAGTCATGGTCAGTGTGTCAGATATTCAGAACATTCTTTATATTATACCCCACAACATGAAAACATTTTTGCAAAACTGTAAAAAAGAATTGAATGTTTTCCTAATTTCATGCAACATAGAACCTTCTCTATAGGATAAAAAAATTATCTAAACAAATAAAAAGGATGCGCAAATAAGGCTAATTGAATTTAAAAAAAATCTCACCCTTGTTTTTTTAATCCAATCCATAGTAGCAAACAAAAATGATCAAAAACATATCCTGTTCAATGACATTAAAGAAATCTAAGACAATGAGATTAAGGCCTCAATCACAAACAACCCTTGATTTGCTCTAGAAAAGACTTTTGGTTTCCTGACCAAATTGGTTGCCGAGTTTCTTGAGTGATCACAATGCAATATTGTTTTGTTTTTTAAAACCCACCGCCGCAAAAGAGTTATTAACCAAAGAAAAATAGAAACTGAGAGGTCATCTAAAACTGACTGATTCAATTATTTTAAGTTTACAGTAAAGGTTTATTTAAGTAACCATTTTATCCACTCTGCAAGGAAAATACTCATTTACATGTGTGACATTAACCTGTTGTAATCAGACTACATTCTCAACACTTATTAACCATATGAATGACATAGGTATATTGGCATGATGGGCATACTTCTATAGTCACTTCAGGAAAACAACATCTACAAATGTTGTAGCTTTTTATTTTTATTGTAATTTTTGATTGTAAGTCACACTTATGCTGCTATTGTCATTAACAGTACTGACATCTTTTAAATTGAATTTTAAACGAGGATCTCACAATTGCAACTTTCATAGGAACCTTTTGTAAGCGGTTTTCCATCCACAGCATTCCTAAACCATCTGAAACCACCTTTGATATTTTCAGGAAGGGCAGACTGTGCACCATTTATCTATCGCTATATGGTTGCTATATGGACTCATTTCAACTTGTTATTGACAGTGCGTTTCAAAGTGCTTGTGCATACATGATTGAACTCACTGTCACAAATGTTTGTTGCAGTTTACAAGATTAATAATGTAGATGTAAGCACTTTGATAGGCACTTTTATAAATGTGTTTGGACTATGCGTGTATGGAGGCACATCCCCTATAAAAACCTGTTCATCAACTCAAAGTGTTTGTGCATACATGATTAAACTCACGGTCACAAATGTGTGTTCCAGTTTACAAGTTTAATAATGTAGATATAAGCACTTTAATAGGCACTTTTGTGAATGGTTTGGACTTAGCGTGTATGGAGGCCCGTCCCTTATATAAACCTGTTCACGAAGGTGAGATTTCATTTTAAGGTTTCCTAGGCAGATACAATGTAGCAAGGCAGCAGATTCACAATTTACAGTATAAATAATATTAAAATCCTGTATAAGAAGATATTAGAAGTCCTTTGCATAGAAACCTGTAGTTGCCATCTTGTTTTCAGTTCATGCCAGAATGGAAACGGTGCTTTAACAAAAATGTGTACATTTTGTTAAAAACAATACTTTTGAAAGTTAAGAAAGCTGCCATATAGCAAAAGAAAAAAGGTACACAGAATGCCCACCCTGGCAGCATAAAATATGTATTCAAATGGTTTAGCAGTGGTGCAGATAGAAACAAATTACATTAGGGTACTATGACAATAAGTGATCCCCTTTTAAAATTAAATTTACAATCAGATATTAAAATATTGTAATCCTGCAGATCCCTTTAGCTGTGCAGGATATGATGTACTCGACACATATACATGTGTGTCTGTTCAATGTATACAGCCTCTCCAATATCGATGAACATAGCTTTAATGAATCTATACCATGTATCTTAATACACCTCTAGAATGTCTTCTGTGGCCATATCATAGTGTCGGAATATGAGCAAGATAATAGACTGTTAACAAATAACCATGAGATAGTGGGAAAATATCCAAAAGGCATAGCGGTGTTAAATTTGATAAAACAAAACTGTCCTAGAAATAGTGTTGAAAAGTGACTCAAAAAGGGATTGTGATCACAAGAACTGTTTGGCCCCATAGGAGAAATAGGGCTTTTATTGAGGATCTGAAAACTTATTTGCAAGGGTGAATACGTGTTATTGTGGCCATGGCAGATTGAGTAGCCTTTTCAGTAAGCAAAATAGCCCAAAGATGCAGCTAATATATTGTAATAAAGGCACAAATTATTAAAAAAATAAAACTGCATAATCCTTAAAAAGTACAAAACAAACGCAGCATGAAATAAATGTGCCTATAGGTGAGCTGGCACAGATAGTAGTTCAGTGAAACACCACAACACATTCATAGAATCAGGATGCATTCTTATCCTTTTATGTGACATTTAACAAATGCTCACCTAGATTACGAGTTTTGAGCGCTATAGGGAAAGTGAAGAACGCCACAAAAGTGGCGTTATTTAAATCTCTATAGCGCTGCTATTGCAAGTTTTGAAAAACCCGGCTTGCGCGTGCGATAGGGAGATTTTGAGCTCCATACCGCACACAATACAAGCGTTGTGTTTGACGTGCTCTTGCATGCTTTCCCTATAAACATCAATGGGGAGACCCGGCAAAAAAAAAAGCCTAACACCTGCGATCGTAGAAACAAAAGATACGTAACGCAGCCCTATGGGAAAAAAAATACACTTTAAACCTAACACCCTAACATAAACACCCCTAATCTGCTGACCCCGACATCGCCGGCACCTACATAATGTTATTAACCCCTAATCTGCCGCTCCCGATATCGGCGCCACCTAAATAAAATTATTAACCCCTAATCCGCCACTCCTGATATCGCCGCCACTATACTAAAGTTATTAACCCCATTCCGCCACACCCCAACATCGCTGCTACTATATTAAAGTTATTAACCCTATTCTGCTGCTCCCGATATCGCCGCCACCTAAATAAACCTATTAACCCTATTAAACCGCCAGCCCCCCACATCACAACAACCCAAATTAAACTATTAACCCCTAACCCTAACGTAACCCTAAACCTTATCCTAACCCTAAACCTAACCTTAAAGGGACACTGAACCCACATTTTTTCTTTTGTGATTCAGATAGAGCATGCAATTTTAAGCAACTTTCTAATTTACTCCTATTATTAATTTTTCTTCATTCTCTTGCTATATTTATTTGAAAAAGAAAGCATCTAAGCTTTTTTTATTCAGAACTCTGGACAGCACTTTTTTTATTGGTGGATGAATTTATCCACCAATCAGCAAGAACAACCCAGGTTGTTCACAAAAATGGGCCGGCATCTAAACTTACATTCTTGCATTTCAAATAAAAATTCCAAGAGAATGAAGAAAATTTGATAATAGGAGTAAATTAGAAAGTTGCTTAAAATGTCATGCTCTATCTGAATCACGAAAGAAAAAAATTTGGGTTCAGTGTCCCTTTAACCCTAACATAACTCTAATCCTAACCCTAAACCTAACCCTAACAACCCCTATCTTTAACATAATGAAATTAGATCTAAATTAAAGTTACAATGATTAACTAAATAATACCTATTTAAAACTAAATACCTGTGAAATAAAACCAAAGCTAGCTACAATATAACTAATAGTTACTTTGTAGCTAGCTTAGGTTTTATTTTTATTTCACAGGTAAGTTTCTATTTATTTTAACTAGGTAGACTAGTTAGTAAATAGTTAATAACTATTTACTAACTACCTAGCTAAAATAAATACAAACTTACCTGTGAAATAAAACCTAACCTGCCTTACACTAACCTGCCCACCACAACCACGACCCATGTTGCCCCCAACTCCACCCCATCCCCAATCCCGCCCCCACAGTTTTTACAATTTAAAAATGGGAGAACACAATTTAAAGTGACAGTATACACCAATTTTCATATAACTACATATAATAGACACTACTATAAAGAATAATATGCACATATACTGATATAAAAATCCAGTATAAACTATTTTAAAAACTTACTTATTAGCTCCCAGTTTAGCACTGTTGATGAGGTTAGGTTGGGAAAGCAGGAAGAAGCAGACACTCCTCCCCCTTCCCTGCATATGAAAAGACCCTTTACACAACCAGGAGTAGGTAGACATCAGTATAAATCTAAAATATTGGGACTTGGTTAGGAGTCTGAAAATCAGCACAATGTTATTAAAAAATAAGCAAAACTATACATTTTTACAAAAACACTCCCAGATGGGCGATATAAATGAATAATTTGCAAAACATTTATGCAAATAAAAATCTAGTGTGCAATGTCCCTTTAAGGTAATACACAACATTGTATTTAAATAAAAAAACATACAAATCCACAAATGTAGAGCACTATAACAATAAATATATTGCAATATACCATTTGTACTATTGGAACACCCATATTTCTGTATATAATGAAGAATTATGTGGACAATTAGGAACAGTTGAGTTGAACTGGGCCTTGTTCTTATGTATTTTTTTATGATGATACATACTATGATAGAGAGACCATGAGAATTATTTAATCAAAACGATGTAAAGATACAAATAAAGCTTATACAATTACAAGCATATTAAATACATTTCTAATCCTTTTAATACTTAGGTTACATGACAAACTTCAGCACAAGGGACTACTCTTGGCAAATAAAATAGATAGATAAAGATAATGGTTTGAAGACTACCTGACAGTCAAAATGTAGGAGCAGGAAGCCATAAATCTAGGAGCCAGGTATTTTTCATAAATTAAAAAAAAAGAGAAGCGCTCAACCAGGTATTTTTGGCAAATTTTAAAGTTGTAATATATGTAAGAAACCAAAATGCATTATCAATACAGGAACAAGACATTGGGGAAAAAACGATAAATACTGGACTAATTATTTGTAGTATTCCTGCTAATATGCAATTCTTTAAGATACAGATAGAGGTAAAAATTTAAATTTACCTCAAATTATGTACCATCCTTATGAAACATCATACTTTTTGCAAGCTTAATAAAAAAATACATTTTGCACAATATGCCAAGAATTGTGTTCTTAGCTCCCTGCATAATGCAAGAATTTGTCTAATTAGTACTACTAGCTAGGTCACACAAAACCCACTCCTTACCCTCTCAACTCCCCTTTTGCTCACAAAGCCGTCTTCTTATCTTCTGAGCCACCCTCACAACTAGGCAGCTCCTGTTAGCTACCTTCCACAATACAATTTTCACCCTCACAGCCTCCCTCTACCTCATACCCATCTCCCTCATGCACAGCCCTCTACTCACCCTCTAATGCCCCATCTCCCTCACACACAGCCCTCTCCTCACTCTCTCAGCCCCCCTGCCTCACACACAGCCCCCTTATGACTCTCTCAGCCCCCCTCTGCCTCCCACACAGCCCCCTCCTCACTCTCTTACCACCTTTACCTCATAAACAGCCCCCTCCAAACTCTCAGACCCCCTCTACCTCACACACAGCCCCCTTCTAACACTCTTAGACCCACTCTGCTTCACACACAGCCGCTCCTGACTGTCTCAGACCCCCTCTCCCTCACACACAGCCCCCTTCTAACTCTCTTACCCCCTTTACCTCACACACAGCCCCCTCCTCACTCTCTTACCACCTTTACCTCACAAACAGCCCCTTCCAAACTCTCAGACCCACTCTCCCTTACACACAGCCCCTCCTGACTCCCTTAGCAAAATATATAAGCCCTTAAATAACTTCCTTTCATGCCACATGAAAGGGCTCAGGTCACTTATGCATGTCATCAAATAAATGCAGCCTATTAAAGTATTTTTTATTTTAGAAATAACAGCCAGCTATACTACATAATGATGTACTAAGACAAGCCATATATAGCTGCAATGATCTTATTTCATGTTTAAAATATTAATTTCCCCCCTAAATTTCCAGCTTTTACTTACCAAGTTTTGTGTATTTACAAGAGGAGGGAGAGGAGGGGTTGCGAGTAAGGTAGAGAGTTCCAGAGTTTATTAAAATTATTTCTTTAAAATAAAAATACAGATGAACCTATTCATGCTACTGGGTACCCCCTTATATAAAAACAACAAGATGCACAGCTGGACTCCACAGTTTATACACAAAGCTGCCTCATATTTTTTTAAATAAAAATACAGATGAACTCTTCATGGTACTGGGTACCCCCTTATATAAAAAAACAACAAGCAGCACATATGGCGCCACACAGTCTATACACAAAGCTGCCGAAAATTGTTTTGAAAGAAAAATACAAATGAAACTCTTCATGGTACTGGGTACTTCCTTATATAAAAAACAACAAGCAGCACATCTGGCACCCCACAGTCTATACACAAAGCTGCCTCATATTGTTTTTAAATAAAAATACAGATGAACTCTTCATGGTACTGGGTACTTCCTTATATAAAAAACAACAAGCAGCACATCTGGCACCCCACAGTCTATACACAAAGCTGCCTCATATTGTTTTTAAATAAAAATACAGATGAACTCTTCATGGTACTGGGTACTTCCTTATATAAAAAACAACAAGCAGCACATCTGGCGCTCCACAGTCTATACTCAAAGCTGCCTCATAATTTAAAAAAATTAAAATACAGATGAACTCTTCATGGTACTGGGTACTTCCTTATATAAAAAACAACAAGCAGCACATCTGGTGCCCCACAGTCTATACACAAAGCTGCCTCTGTCAGTGAGACAGGAAAATAGCAGATTATGGGGAAGTGGGGGGTCCAGACTCCTGTACTACTACTCACCTGACGTAGTCCACGGTCGGTCTACTGCATACTGTCCAAGTGCCCATCGCCACACCAGACTGTCTTCCAATGCAGCTACAACACACACAGGGTAAAAAACAAACAAAAAACCCACCCACATTCAGCACTGGTCAGAACACACTGCTCCTCATGCTCTGTAACTCCTGCTTTACATCGCTGATCGCCCTCACCCTGCCTCCGGCTCCACCCTCTTATTAATGCAAGGAGCCGATTTATTGGAGGATTATAGTATAATCCTCCAATCAATCAGCTTGTTGCATGCTGCCACCACCTCCTGAATTCCTGGGATTATGAATGAACCTTGGGGGTAAAACAGCACTGCCATTTTTAAACATTATTTAATGGCAACATTTAAAAAAATTATAAAAATAAAAAGCACAAGGAACAGTTGCCACCAGCACGGGTCCTCCCTAAGCGTGGGGTCCTAGGTGGCCGCATTGCTCGCCTGCCCCCAAGGCCGGCCCTGATTAAACAATATCTCAAAGGAATTTTCAAAGAGATACTTGCATATAGATCTTGATATTTCTAGACATATATATATATACACTGTATATATATATATATATATATATATATATATATATATATATATATATATATATATATGTATTCATATACATATCTCGCTATAAATAGATATATCACTCCAAAAATCATCCCATATATAGAGAGATATTTATGTAAAAATAAATAGAACATATTCCATTAGAAAAACATTTTTGCAATATGAAATATTCACATTTTCAATGTATACTTTTCAAGGAGAATACATCTTGGGCTTTGCACAACAGATTAGGGTTTTAGTGTGTGTGTGTGTGTGGTGGGGGGGGGTTCTATTTATATTCTCCATTGTCCTCTATGTGGAATATGTGAAAGCGCAACCTAATTTGGCTGTTTGAATTATGCGGTTTAACGCGTGTGCAAAATTAGTTATTTTGCAACTTGTAATAGCTGCGCAACCCCAAATGCAAAAAAGCCATAACGCACGCCTATTTTTCGCAACTGATTTGCCGTGTCACTTGTTATCTTGCGCATAGTGTGGTAAATGCTTCATTTGACAACATATATTAGGCAACCAGCATTAATGACACTCACATCATATGTATTACCAGAAGGGAAGAGACTGATATTATGTTAATTATTTGTTCTACAGGCATGTAGTCAGTATAGCCATGCTTTCAATTTAATGAGTTGCTCCTATTTAATGAACATATGCCACAATAATGGTGACCAACTCCAAGAAAGTCAAGTACATATCTAAATTATATTCCCTTACTCAAAAGGAAACCAGGTAATATATCAATGACATTGAATTGAAATAACACCCCAAAACCAAAGACACTGGAAGCATCAGTGAATAAATGCAGCTCTTCACTAAACATCTTCATTAGACACATGGGCAAACTACCATTAAAGTCTCTCACATCCTGGTGACATAAAATAACGGATGTGCTGTATTAACATTTACAAGTGCTAGGAATTGATGTATACAGATAATATTTCCCACTAAATTTAATCATAATATCATAATGTAAGTTTGAGCTTACCATAGGATTACTGTAGCTGCTGCAAGATATCTTGAAACACTTTTCATAACTGCAGGACCAATCATAAATCATCTAGATTATTCTTCAGTAAAAAAACATATTTTAGGAATTTTTAATCTCAAAGAAGCAAAGGACAGAAGTCAATCATTATATTTTCTCACATGCCAAAAGAACACCAAATTCATCACGTAGAGACCTAAAATATTACTATCGCGCCGCGCCGCTCTAGCCATTGCTAGGGGCGTGGGTCTCCTTCCCTGCTCGTTGCCAGGGGCTGTGTCGGGTCCAGGTGCCTGTGGCCCAAATCCTGCACCTATGTAAGTCCTTTCAAAATGATCTATCACTGCCCAAGTATAGGTGTTACTGTCATGATTAGATCTGCTCATCGCTGTTTTGCTGCGGCTTCCGGATCTCTCTCTGTTACTGAGCGTCACAATGCTTAGCAACGTGACACGGCTTTACTGTTTCTGGCCCCTTCACGTCATCAGGCTTTAAAAGCCTCGGCGGAACATCGCTCCGGTGCCAGTTTGTTGTTTGTCTTCTTGCTGCTTCATTCCGGCTTGTGAGTACTCTGTATCTAATTAAAGGGACACTGACCACTGCTTTACCTGACCACTCTGCTGCCTCATCCTTGTATCCGATTAAAGGGACACTGACCATTGCTTTGCCGGACCACTCCCGCCAAATCCGTGTATCTGATTAAAGGGACACTGACAATTGCTTTGCCTAACCACTCTGCTGCCTCATCCTTGTATCTGATTAAAAGGACACTGATCACTGCTTTGCCTGACCACTCTGCTGCCTCATCCTTGTACTTTATTAAAGGGACATTGTCCACTGCTTCATTTGATCACTCAACTGCCTTATCCTATGCCTGTTTTCAAACTCCAATCCGAAGACCTGCATCTGTGAATACTCTTTTCTTTTTCTACAAGTTAACCTGTTCATTGTTATTCCTGAGTGGGTCACGTCCTGGTTTCCTCTCAGCGCGCTAGCGTGTGTTTATCTGTTCATGCTAGCAGTTGGGTCCAATCCTGGACTGATTCTATACGGCTGACAGTTACTTTTTGTGCTCCTGGGTGTGATAGATTGTTTCTGCTTTTTTGCCTATTTGTGTATGAACCCTACCTGTTTGATTACTCTGCCTGTTAAACCCTTAAATTGCTGGATCGTTATACTGCTGCTGAACTCTGCTTGTCTGACTACTCTGCCTGTTAAACCCCTAAATTGCTGGATTGATATACTGTTCCTGAAGTCTGCTTGTCTGACTACACTGCCTATTAACTCCTATTGTTCTGGATTGCTTCTCTGTTGCCGAACTCTGCCTGCCTGACCATTCTAGTGGTTTGTCCTCGGACTGCTTTACTGTTGCCAAACCCTGCCTGCCTAACCATTCTAGTGGTTTGCCCTTGGTCTTCTTTACTGCTTCAAATTCATGCCTGCCTGACCATTCTAGTAGTTTACCTTGGACTGCTCTACTGTTGCCGCTGAAGACTACCCTGCCTGTGGTGACAGCTGCTTTCCTCATCTTGCTAAGTTTCTCTTCTCTTGGATATTCCCTATCATTCCGGCTCAATGCCGGGATAACAAGACTACTGGCCCAGTTTGGTCTGATAGAGGAGAATCCCATGAGCATTACATTATACTTGGGCCATGAAGCCAGATGAGGTGGCACGAGCAGTTTATCTTTAGGGACAGATGTTGGGAGCCCATACCACACAGTTGCAGAATATGGATTCCAAGCTAGAGGCTATTACCGCTCAACCCTCGTTACTAGTTACAGCGAGGAATATCGCTCCTGTTGTTGTACCGCTAGTCTCTACTTCTAGTACTGTGGCTTCTTCCTCTGCTTCTGGAAGTATACCCCGGATACCATTGCCTGACAAGTATGAAGGTACTACAGGGGTTTTCTTAACCAATGCAGCCTGCACTTCCACAATGATCCTCACACTTTTCAGTCTCACCAGTCAAGGGTCACCTTTATCATTTCCTTACTGAAAGACAAGGCCCTAGCCTGGGTCTCTCCCCTTTTGGAACAAAACACTCCACTCCTGCATGATGCTGATGATTTCATTTCTGCATTATCTTCTGTCTTTGGGACTTCTGGCCGTACCTCTGCTGCAGAATTTTCTCTCCTGGATCTCTGCCAGGGCAATTGAACTGTGGCACAATTCGCCATCGAGTTTCGCACCTTGGCACTTAGGGTCTGCATGAACGCATCAAAGATGAACTCACTTATTGTGATATCCCTTCTTCTTTGGATGACTTTATAATGCTTTGTATCAGTTTGGACTCTCACTTCCAGGAGAGACAAGCCGAAAGAGACAGAACTAGGAGGGTCCTTCTCTCCCATCCTCCTATTCGTCCAGTTTCAGCAGTATCCTCTACCCCTTCAGCTTCTCCAGACACCACTGTAGAGGAACCCATGGATCTTTACTCTTTCAAACCCTCAGAGTCTGAAAGACAGAGAAGAAGAAGATTGAGACTATGCCTTTATTGTGGTTCTAACTCCCACCAACTAAAGGACTGTGAAAAGCCAATGCTTAGGGGATAACACTGGGGTACCTCTAAGCATGATCTCTACTAAATCCCCTCATTCCACTCAAATTCTGGTACCTGTAACCCTTACCTTCCTTCAGAATACAGTCCACACTCAAGCCTTCATTGATTCAGGGGCAACTGAAAACTTTCTGGATCACTGTTTTATGATTCAAGCTGGCTTACCTCTTCTTCAGAAAAGATATTGTCTCTAAATAACTACTCTGGATGGCACCCCCCTTAGTTTAGGGTTGATCCATTTTGAGTCAGCACCTCTGACCCTGACTGTGGGAGTCCTTCATACCGAACAGCTGCTGTTTGAGGTCATTCATTCCCCAGCACAGCCTGTCATCCTTGGTCTTCCTTGGTTTCAGATTCACAATCCACAGTTCGACTGGGCTGAAGGACAACTGGCCTCCAGGGGTACCTCCTGTTTCCACTACTGCCTTGCTAAAGTCACTCCTCTGCTCCACATCCCCATAGCCAGTATACAGACTCCTAGAAACCTTCCCTCAGTATATGCGGACTTCACTGATGTGCTTGAGAAAAAAGCGGCCAACATGCTGCCACCCCACCGTCCTTATGACTGCAAGATCGACCTCTTTCCCGGAGCCCCACTTCCTAAAGGGAAGACCTATCGACTCTCCGAAGCTGAAACCAAATCCATGGAGGAGTACATCCAGGAGAACCTAACTAAATGTTTTATTCACCCTTCCTCCTCTCCTGCTGGGGCAGGCTTCTTTTTCATCAGTTATAAGGATGGTGGGCTCAGAACCTGCATTGACTACAGGGCCTTGAACAGCATAACTATCAAGAATCACTATCCCATTTCCTTGATCACCGAACTTTATGACTCACTCCAGGATGCTCGCTTCTTCAGCAAGCTGGACTTATGTGGAGCATACAATCTGATTCATATCTTTCTAGGCCAAGAATGGAAGACCGCCTTCAACACAAGATCTGGGCATTACAAATAACTTGTAATGCCCTTTGGGCTGTGTGACACCTCTGCAGCCTTCCAGGAATTTGTCAATGATGTCTTCTGTGACCTCTTTAACCGCACTGTCATCCTCTATCTGGATGACATCCTTGTTTTCTCTTCCACTTTGGAGGAGCATCATAAATATATGAGACAGGTACTTCAACATCTCAAAGACAATTTTTTGGTAGTCAAGCTAGAAAAATGTGAGTTTGATCAAGTTTAGATCCAATGCCTTGGTTATGTCATCTGGAAGGAGGGTTTTGCCATGGATCCTGCTAAACTCACCGCAGTTCTAGAATGGCCTCAACCTACTTCATTAAAGGAATTACAGAGGTTCTTGGGGTTCTCCAATTATTACCGCATGTTTATAAAGAACTTTTCTCAAACAGTCGCTCCTCTCACTGAATTGATAAAATGGAACAAAGACTGTAAACATTGGCCTCCTGAAGCCATTAATGCTTTATCTCATCTGAAGAAGGCTTTCTGTTCTGCTCCTGTGCTCCGCAATCCTGATCCTGACCTACAGTTCACTCTAGAGGTTGATGCCTCTGAGATGGGGCTGGAACAGTTCTACCCCAAAGGAATCCTTTGACTTCCAAGTCACACCCTGTAGCCTTTTTCTCTAAATGCTTTTCTCCTTCAGAGAGGAATTACGATGTGGGTAATTGTGATTTCTTAGCCATTAAGATTGCTTTGACTGAATGGCGTCATTGGTTAGAGGGCAAATCCCATTCAGATTCTCACCAACCACAAGAATCTGGCTTACCTAGAAACTGCTCATTGACTCAATCATCGACTGGCCAGGTGGGCCTTGTTCCTTTTGTTTTAACTTTGTGGTTTATTAACTTCCTGCAACCAAGAAAAAGAAGGAGGATGCCCTTTCCCATCACTTCCCTCACTCAAGTGATTCCTCCCCAATTGAACACATCATACCTCCCTCCTGTGTGGTAGCTCAACTGAATACCACCATTCTTCAAAGACTGCAACATGCCTAGTCTAGTAAACCTCCTGAATCTCCCATGGCTTCCGATATTTTTTTTGTACATCTGAATCTATGCACTCCTGTACTCTCCTGGGCTCATGATTGTAAACTCTCGGGACATCCTGGTTTAACAAGGACTTTTAAGCATCTTTCCCAACACGTATGGCGGCCTACTATGAAGTCTGATGCTCAGAATTATGTGAAAGCCTGCACAACTTGTGCTGCCAACAAAACTCCCCGATACTTGCCTCTTGGCTTGCTCCAACCATTGTCCATTCCCAAACAACCATGGACGCACATAACAATGGATTTTATTGTGGACCTTCCTCCTTCTGACCACCATACAGTTATCTGGGTTGTGGTGGATTGCTTTTCCAGACTGGCTCATTTTGTACCCTAACCAAACTGCCTTCTGCCCAAGAATTATCGTCACTTTTTCTTTTGCATGTGGTACGACTTCATGGTATTACTGTGAATATTTTTTCCGACAGAGGTCCACAGTTCATCTTTACCTTTTGGAGAGCCTTTTGTAAGTTGATTGGTACCACTGTTTCATTGTCTTCAGGGTACCATCCTCAGACCAATGGACTAACTGAGAGAGTAAACCAGGATCTTGAAACCTATCTTAGAGCCTTTGTCAACACTCACCATAACAACTGGTCTGAGTTGTTACCTGAGCTGAGCTGGAATGAAACACTCATTGGCACTCTTCTCTTCAATGTTCTCCATTTCAAGCCATAGCAGGGTATCAACCTTGTGTCTTCCCTCTTTCTGCTCAGTCCACTGGGGTTCCTGCTGCTGACCAACACGTTACTGAACTCACCACTCATTGGCAACGTAGGTTTATTGGCCCTTACAAGGTCCTGAAAAGACTGTCTCCTGTTGCCTACAAAGGGGCCTTGTCCAAAACCCTGCGCATACACCCAGTTTTTCACATCTCACTACTCAAGCCTTACATCAAGAATAGATATACTCAGCTCCAAGCTCCTCCTCCTCCACTCCTGGTCCGTGGTGAACCTGAATATGAGGTAGCTAAGATCCTGGACTCCAGATACAGACGCAGACAACTGCAGTATCTGTTACATTGCAAGGGTTACTCTGTGGCAGATCATTCCTGGGTTCCTGCCCGTTATGTGCATGCTCCATCTTTGTTCTCCAGATTCCATGCTGCTCATCCTTTGAAGTTGACTCTGGTTCCCGGAGGGAACCCTTGAGAAGGGGACTTTGTCACGCTGCGCCACTCTAGCCATTGCTAGGGGTGCGGCGTCTCCTTCCCTGTTTGTTGCCAGGGGCTGTGTCGTGTCCGGATGCATGTAGTGCTGACATCATCGCTGCACACTCCTCTCTCACTGATGCTGGTCCAGATGCCTATGTAAGTCCTTTCAAAATGATCTATCACTGCCCAAGTATAGGTGTTACTTTTTGTGCTCCTGGGTGTGATAGATCGTTTCTGCTTTTTTGCCTATTTGAGTATGAACCCTGCCTGTCTGACTACTCTGCCTGTTATTTTCTCCACTTGATGATGACTGTCTTTACTGTGTTCCATGGTATATCTAATGCCTTGGAAATTCTTTTGTACCCTTCTCCTGACTGATACCTTTTAACAATGAGAACCCGCTAATGCTTTGGAAGCTCTCTGTGGACCATGGCTTTTGCTGTGGGATGCAACTAAGAAAATTTCAGGAAAGACCAACTAGAGCAGCTGAACTTTACTTGGGGTTAATCAGAGGCACTTTAAATGATGGCAGGTGTATGCTGACTCCTATTTAACATGATTTTGAATGTGATTGCTTAATTCTGAACACAGCTACATCCCCAGTTATAAGAGGGTGTGCACACTTATACAACCACATTATTATTATTTTTTTTTTCCCTCCACCTGAAAGATTTCAGTTTGTTTTTCAATTAAGTTGTACAGTTTATAGGTCACATTAAAGGTGGAAAAAGTTCTGAAATGATTTATCTTTGTCTCAATTTTTTACATCACAGAAACCTGACACTTTAACAGGGGTGTGTAGACTTTTTATACCCACTGAATATATATATATATATATATATATATATATATATATATATATATATATATATATATATAGCAACAAACGAATGCACTCTCAGATTCTGATGAAGGGGTCTGTGTGAACCCCGAAACATCAATAAACATTGGTTTATGACCCACCATTAACAAGACCTAAGAGTGCATTCATTTTTTGCCATATTCATTTAATGTTTGCACCCAGGCTGCTGACCCAGGAGGTCAGATTTACTTTCAAGATTGCGTTATATATATATATATATATATATATATATATATATATATATATATATATATATATATATAGCGAGAGAGAGAGAAAATAACTCATTGTGTAGTTCATTAACAAATCTAGACAGGCCAGAAGGCTTGTTTTTCCCACAGAAAACCTCTGGAATACATTGTTTCCAATGCAGCAAAGGATTCTGGGTAAGATATGCAAATTAGGTTCACAATGACACAAATTTTTACTTCAAGTCTGCTTTTCAGATTCCCTTTACGCCAAAGCATCACTGTTCACACAGCTTATAAGCTTAGCTAGGGTTAGTGCAGTGATTCATAACCATCCCAGGACAGACTGTTTCGTAGTTATTGCTACTCATCAGCTGGGAGAAGGTTTGAATCACTGCTGGGTGAAGTTAATTCCAGGCAAAATACAACAACATTCAAAATTAGGGTGAGGTAAAAAGTGAGTTTAAAATCCTCCACTACGCACAAAATATAGAGAAAATAACTCATTGCGTAGTTCATTAAAAAATCTAAACAGGCCAGGAGTCTTGTTTTTCCCACAGAAAACCTCTGGAATACATTGTTTCCAATGCAGCAATGGATTCTGGGTAAGATATGCAAATTAGGTTCACAATGACACACCTTTTTATATAACACAATAACACAATTAATGCACCGCTTTTTGGAGATGATTGTGTCTTAGGTGCTTCACCTATATTAAAGGATTGATTTTTGTTGTGCAAACCATTTTTGTCAGCATTTATTCCTGTTATACACTTCTCACCTGTGGGAATAGAAATACTTTGATAAAAGAGTAGTGCTGGATTAAGGGTATTTCTATCTGTTTTCTCTTGTTTGTATATAACACAATATATTTATATATTTATTAAAATCAATATTTATTCCTTAATTCTAGACTAGTTATCCTTATAGACACCTTGAATTGTATTTATGTAGAGACTAGATTATGAACCAATTATATGTCTTTGCTGTTACAATATAATTTATTTATTATTATCTTTAAAGTAACTTCCAATTAAAATATATATAAATTTTATTAGATAAGATTTATTTTTAATTTACTACAAAATATGTTATATCAATGTGATAAAGATAATAATTTTCTAGCAGTGCCTCCAGATAATATGTTGGTATATACCAGGGTTACAATATATTTTATTTATTATTATCTGTAAAATAACCTCCAATTAAAAAAAAATATAATATATATATATATATATATATATATATATATATATATATAACAATATATTTATTAAAATCAATATTTATTCCTTAATTCTAGAGTAATTATTCTTATAGACACCTTGAATTATATTTATGTAGAGACTAGATTATGAACCAATTATATGTCTATGCTGTTACAATATTCTTTACAAAGCAAACCAAAATATATCTCTAAAATGAACCTTACTCACAATAAATACAATACCACAAATGAGAATCCCAGCACAGTCTATAATTAGCCGATAACTCTAATTTAATGCCCTATATGGATTACAAATTCACTGTGCTTAATTTACCACAACTAGAGAAGTTTATATATAATTAGTAAGAGATTCCACAATATTAAGCCTGACTTAGAGATATGAAATACAAAGGCCTTTATATGCCAATTAATCTGGCCTCAAAAAGCCTCTTATTTAGCCACTATAAAATAAATTCAAAAATATATCACAATAGCTACAAATAGTTTAATACATATTAATGCCTGACAATCTTCTCAATAACAATTGACTTAGCGCTAGTATATTTATTTCTGAATCATGCAAGGCTATGAAACATATATTAAAATTCAAATATCCTTTTAAATCATTGGCTACAATTAGACTACAGCAACAGCTTTAGAGTACCTTGATTAAATATTAAATATACAATTGCTGATACTTTACAAGATCACCAGTTGAGAGTTCAGTTAATATCCAAATATGTGTATCGTCATATTTTTAGGGGAATTATGCACAATTGGAAGATAATTAATCCTGATAATCTCTTATCCACAAAGTGTCCCAACGAATTTGTGTTACAGAAAACTGTGTTCGTAAACTCTTGTCTAAAATTTCCAGCTGAAAGCCCCATTCTCTGTGAGCAAGGAGTTTTTGTCTGAGACCAAACTCCTCCCCATTTCTTAATCATTCGATAGATTTGTATATGCACTTTTCTCTGATTGGCTACTGGGAATGCCATTTTCAACAGTCAAATACCTTTTGGTTGTATTACTGGATTTTGGCCATCGGGGACAACAGACAAAGGAAAAAAGTTTCATTATCAATATATATAGATATTCTTATATATTTTTATCAAATGCCTATTTTTATACACTTATAATCTCCTAGTTTTAATAACTATCGGCTAGATCATGAGTTTGGCGTTAGCCTTAAAAAGCAGCGTTGAGAGGTCCCAATGCTGCTTTTTAATGCCCGCTGGTATTACGAGTCAGGCAGGAAAGGGTCTACTGCTCACTTTTCTTCCATGACTAGAGGCTACCGCAAATCCCCTCACGTCAATTGCGTATCCTATCTTTTTAATGGGACTTGCCTAACGCCGGTATTACAAGTCTTGGAAGAAGTGAGCGGTAGACCCTCTCCTGGCAAGACTCCTACCGCATTTAAAAGTCAGTAGTTAAGAGTTTTATGGACTAACGCCGGAACATAAGACTCTTAACTAAAGTGCTAAAAAGTACACTAACACCTATAAACTACCTATTAACCCCTAAACCGAGGCCCCCCCATAGCAAACACTTAAATACATTTTTTAACCCCTAATCTGCCGACCGGACATCGCCGCCACCTACATTATAATTATGAACCCCTAATCTGTTGCCCCTAACATCGCCGACACCTACATTATATTTATTAACCCCTAATCTGCCGCCACCAACGTCACCGCAATCTAACTACACTTATTAACCCGACCGTACATCGCCGCCACTTTAATAAATGTATTAACCCCTAAACCGCCACACTCCTGCCTCGCAAACACTAGTTAATTTTTTTAACCCCTAATCTGCCTGCCCTAACATCGCCGACACCTACTTACATTTATTAGCCCCTAATCTGCCACCCCCAACTTCCCCACTATATTAAAAGTATTAACCCCTAAACCTAAGTCTAAACCTAACCCTAACACCCCCCTAACATAAATATAATTTAATTTAAACTAAATAAATTTAGCAAAATTAAATAAATTATTCCTATTTAAAACTAAATACTTACCAATAAAATAAACCCTAAACTAGCTACAATATAACTAATAGTTACATTGTAGCTAGCTTAGGATTTATATTTATTTCACAGGCAACTTTGTATTTATTTTAACTAGGTACAATAGTTATTAAATAGTTATTAATTATTTAATAACTACCTAGCTAAAATAAGTACAAAATTACCTGTAAAATAAATCCTAACCTAAGTTACAATTACATCTAACACTACACTATCATTAAATAAATTAACTAAACTACCTACAATTAATTACAGTTAAATTCAATAAACTAAATTAGGAAAAAAAACAAACACTAAATTAAGAAAAAAACTAAACACTAAATTACAGAAAATAAAAAAATTTACAAGAAGTTTAAACTAATTACACCTAATCTAAGCCCCCTATTAAAATAAAAAAGCCCCCCAAAATAATAAAATGCCCTACCCTATACTAAATTACAAATAGCCCTTAAAAGGGCCTTTTGCGGGCATTGCCCCAAAGTAATCAGCTCTTTTACCTGTTAAAAAAAGAGTACAATACCCCCCCAACATTACAACCCACCACCCACACACCCCTACTCTAAAACCCACCCAATACCCCCTTAAAAAAACCTAACACTACCCCATTGAAGATCACCCTACTTGGAGCCGTCTTCACCCAGCCGGGCACAAGTGGTCATCCGATCCGTCCAGAAGTCTTCATCCGATGGGCCAGAAGAGGACATCCGGACTGGCAGAAGGCTTCATCCAAGCGGCATCTTCTATCTTCATCCATCCAAGGAGGAGCGACTCCATTTTGAAGACTTCCGGCACGGAGCATCCTTCCAGCACGACAACTAGCGATGAATGACGGCTCCTTTAAATGACATTATCCAAGATGGCAGACTTAGGTTTAGGGGTTAATAACTTTATTATAGTGGCGGCGACGTTGTCTGCGGCAGATTAGGGGATAATTAATTTAATATAGTTGCGGCGACGTTGGGGGGGCAGATTAGGCGTTAATAACTATAATGTAGGTGTCGGCGATGTTGGGGGCAGCAGATTAGGGGTTAATACATATAATGTAGGTGGCGGCGGAGTCTGGAGCAGAAGATTAGGGGTTAATAAGTGTTAATAAATGTGTAATAACTCGATTCCAGCACATATCCTATGGTAGTTCTCTTGGATAAGGTGATATCCTGTGGGGTCATGTTATGCACAATAACGTGTATTGGAATAGTTCCAATATTTACCATAGGAGTATGGGTCATTGTTATACCCAGATTTTTCATTGTATTTGAGGTGCATATAAGTGTTTCAGAAGTTATTAATTTCTGACCTCTTTTTACTTGTAAGGATAAGAGGAATTTATCAGCCTCAGCAGGGATTACAACATCGTTAGACACCTGCATATTCACAGCATATGGCATTTGCTGGTTTGATTTCAGGGCTGCATTTTCATCCTGAAATACTTCAGGGTTCCCCTTTAACCTGCTCCAGAGACAAAGGTTAATCAAATCTATTTGTATGGCATATCTATGTAAGAGATCATTGCCAATGTATATTTGATTATGGGGATTATTTAAAACTAAAAACAGGTGCTTCGCTGATTTATTACCTATGGAGATAGATAATAAACATTTAGCTGTGACGCTATAGCTTTCAGACCTGTCATCCAGGCCATGGACACAGAGATCTTGGGGAGAAAGATATTTAATCATCTTAGGCTCAGCTATCTGCGCCAATAAGCTTTCGCTTATATAGCTAGCTTCCTGTTTTAAGTTTAATTTGGCATACTTGTTTTTTCCAAGGTCGTTTACTTGCATAGGGATAAATAGATCATCTTTAACTGTCTCAATTTCCGTGAGTAATTGAGAGTGATCTCCCCCTTTAGGGGATTTAGGGTCCCCCTTGTGGAGAGATATGGTTAATACATCGCCATCTAAGGAAATATTGGCTCTCTTTCCAGGCAACATTTTAAAAGTATTAACATCAGAGTAACTTAGGGGAATCTGATTATCTATTTGTAGGATAGTGATTTCAGGTACAGAGTTATTCCTGAAAGGAATTCCCACAGCATCTGGTTTCTCTTCCACCACGTGACAGTTATGTCTGGTGTGAGATAAGCCGGACCGCTCATAATTAATAGGCCTTTATACTTGTGACCAGATTACATTATTTACAGTATTCAATCAATTATGGTGCTTAACCGTTTCAGGAAATCACTACCAATTATTAAAGGATCAGTTGGCAGATCCACTAGAATGACAGGGTGTCTTATTACCCTGTTCCCCAGCTTTAGCTTTAGCCATGCCGTACCGTAGACTTTGAGAGTGTCACCCCCAACACCTATTAGTGAACCATCAAATTCCTTTAGTTTAGGTTTGTGGGGTATTAGCTCATTTAGCTGTGTGTAGTACCTGTGGGATAAAATAGTTGTCTGAGATCCAGTATCAATTAATCCCATGATAGGGTTGGCAACTGAATCCTGGAGCTCATCTAATACATCATATCTGCCTGCAGTTTCTACCATTTCAAACATAAAATTAGTATGATTACATAATTGTGGGCTTCGCCACAGTTTACCTGTATCAACCACTTTACCTGATGCAGAAGAATTTTCATTCTTACTGATCTTTTCCTCTATAATAAGGCTGACAGGTTTCCTGTGTACTGCATCTGTGGGAATAAGGTTAGGAGAAAACTGCAAAGAAAGAGGTTTGTTAGAGCTTCCCGGCTGAGATTGCTTGTCATCACAGCTAAAACATTGTCTGTTTCTGGGCTGCAAGGAGAGAACATGATTAGTACCATTATTGACATTTATCATTCATTTGGTACATCTCTCCTCTCTCCCTCAGGTAATACTGGAGTATTTATGACTGTGCCTGTGGCCCATTGCTGGCCACTGGCTGTACCCCTAAAAAAGGATTATTAGGGTTCTGAGCTGTCAAAGCTTGACACATATTAGTAAATAGTGTACTTAATTGACTTACTTGTGTACTGAGTTGGCCCACTTGACTGTATAAGTTCTTTTTACCTATGGACTGATTTTTTGATATCCCAGGGTATTGATTCCTGGATCCCTCAGAATCATAGCTATTATTCCTATTTTGATGTGGTTGTCTTTGGGGTTCAACTTGTTCAGCATTAATATATTGGGGAGCACTATTTACTTGGGGTGTCTGCTTACCCTGAAAGTATTTTCACCACTTTTGGTATTTATTTTTACGGGGATAACTATTTGTCTGGGTATGCCCCCCATTTTGAGTATATTCTCTCTGCATATCGGCCCGTGATGGGGAAGGGACAGAGTTAAAACTTTGTGGGGAAGGCCTGTTTTCCCTGGCCACCTCTGCATAAGTTTTCTTGTTGGACTCAAAGTTTAGAGGGCTAGGTGATACCCTAGTTTCTGCCACAATTTTTGGGCTGGGCCTAGGTTCCCTTTTACCCCCCTGTTCACTGGACTGCTGAATAGAGTATAACTTTGTACTCTCTTTGATCAGCCAGTCCAATGAGCAGTTCTCATCAAAATCTCTAGCCAAATTAAGTTTGATGTGTGCGGGCAATGCTTCGTAAAATAAATTCACAAACTCCGAGCTTTCAAATATGGGGTAGTCTTCGGCCATACCGTACACACTTTTTAGTACAGAAAGGAATTCTATAGGGCTTTGATTGGCACTACATTTTAAACCGTATACAGCTATTTTCGCAGCTGTTTTAGTGCGATATTGCTGAAACTCCTTTTTGCACTGTCGCTTTGTTTCACTCCAGGAATGAACATTCATATCCTTTAGTGAAGCAAAGAACTTGTGATGTATACCCAGGGCAGAAATTCAATTTTTGACTGCTCACTAGTAACATTCATTATGGATAAAGCATTCTCATAGGCTTCTAAGTGGTCAATAATAGAATTGGTTTCCCTGTTGGAAAATTTAGGCACTGCACCACTTAAGAAATTAATTATTTTATGGGTGTCATATACCTTATTAGATGTATCTTGAGCCTTCCTATGGACCTTAGTTTTGGGTCTGCCATATATTTATTATGGGGAGACCCCTTACGCGCATTAGTATTTTAAGGGCTATCTGGGTAGCTGGCTCCGCCCTCTTACTCAATACTAGAGCTGGCCTCCCCCTGTGAAGTATAGCAGTTCCCTGAATTTATAACATGAGGTGACTGTCTATGTGGGAAGTTTACCTCTTACCCGATAGGGGTCCTTTGTATGAATTCTTCCCTAATGTTTTGCAGTTCATTTCTCATAAATTATTTTAGGGTTTTAAAATACCTGCATTATCCTCATTGCTAATAGAGGGGGGCATATTATTGCTATACTGACTTTTCAGTTCACTAAGCTTGCTCTCTGCAAGTTGTTTATTTAAATGTTCTATTTTAGCTACTAAATTTAGGTTATACTCTTGGAAGGTGGCCATGTCTTGTTTAAATGTAGCTATTTCATTTTTGTCTATTTCTAAATTCTCTTCGCATTTGCGTGATGAGTGAATATTATATTCTAGCCCCTGTCATTGCAATTCCTTTTCTATGAGGTGAGTGGATAATAATTCTTGGAACAATTAACTTTTTTCATTCCCTCTTCCATTATCAATAGCAATATTTTATTATTAATCTTTAAAGTAACCTCCAAATAAATATATATATATATATATATATATATATATATATATATTATATATATATATATATATATATATATATATATATATATATATATATATATATTTATTAAAATCAATATATATTCCTTAATTCTAGACTAGTTATCCTTATAGACATTGGATTTCGATGGGGTGTAGCGCCAAAGACGAGCACCTATAGCTCTGAACAGTAGGCTAACTAACTAGCTTGGAAAATGTACTAAGAAAATAAATGTGTTCAGAGCACCTCAAATGGGCTAGGTGTTGTACAATGTGTAGAGTGTGTATTTAGAAATATTTTAATTGTAAATCTAGTACTTTACAGAAGAATAAAACATGCCACGGTGGGTACAGTGGTAATAAATTACAATAAAAACAATAAGATGTGGATCCACTCTTGTACAAATTAAATATTGAATATATCTATATAAAAACACTGAATAAAAAATGATGCAGAGGCAATAATAATAGTAGCCCCAATAAAAATATGGGAAAGTTAAAATTCCAAACAATGTCTGAAAGAAATCAATCCAATGTGTGGATTAAAAAATGCAGTTAATCAAATGAATGGATTGCTGATATCGACTTGGAGGAGGATACCGTAAGAGATATTGTGCACCAGTGTTGGTGATGATAATGTGTATAAAAAAGGGAGTGAAAAATTATCCTTAGTGATTGCAAATATAAAGAAAACAGACAGTGTCAACTTGCTTATTCAAAAGTGAAAAAATTATGTGAAAAATTACAAAGGAAAAAATGAAAAAATGCTGCTCAAAAAATGAAAAAAAGGGAACAAAGTCAGTGATCAAAAAAAAAAAAGAAAAGGAAAAAAGAGAACAAAGTCAGTGATTATAATCCATGAAACAAAATCCTAAAAAAGGCTAAAAGTGAAGATCCAAATAAAAGTCAAAAGTTAATAATGTATAGAAAAGGAAACCTTATTTTCCTAGTGGTGAGAGTCAGTCTGAGGTTCCTGATGGCGAGAATAAAGTCAACGGTCTTTTAGGTCAAACCCAATTAATGGGCTAGTGTTCCTGTTCCTCATGGTGAGAACCTTTGGTGGTTGGGAGAAACTCCAATCCAAAAAAAAAAATGTTTCTTTTTAAATCATAAATTAAACCTAAAAGCAAATAAAAACAACAATAGTGTAGATGGTACTAAAAACTTATATAAAATCAGAATAGTGCTTACCAGCTGTGGTCAACGCGTTTCGGCCTCCTCTAGGCATTTCTCAAGACTGTCTTGAGAAAGGCCTAGAGGAGGCTGAAACACGTTGATCACTATTCTGATTCAGGAACCTCAGACGGACTCTCACCACTAGGAAAATATGGTTTCCTTTTCTACACATTATTAACTTTTGACTTTTATTTGGATCTTCACATTTAGCCTTTTTTAGGATTTTGTTTCTTGGATTACAATCACTGACTTTGTTCTTTTTTTCCTTTTTTTTTTGATCACTGACTTTGTACTCTTTTTTCATTTTTTGAGCAGCATTTTTTCATTTTTTCATTTGTAATTTTTTCAATTTTTCACATCATTTTTTTCACATTAAAAATAAGCAAGTTGACACTGTCTGTTTTCTTTATATTTGCAATCACTAAGGATAATTTTTCACTAACTTTTTTATACACATTATCACCACCAACTCTGGTACACAATATCTCTTATGGTATCCTCCTCCTAGTCGATATCAGCAATACATTCATTTGATTTACTGCATTTTTTAATCCACACATTGGATTGATTTCTTTCAGACATTGTTTGGAATTTTAACTTTCTCATATTTTTATTGGGGCTACTATTATTGCCTCTGCATCATTTTATATTCAGTGTTTTTATATAGCTATATTCAATATTTAATTTGTACAAGAGTGGATCCACATCTTATTATTTTTATTGTCATTTATTACCACTGTACCCACCGTGGCATGTTTTATTCTTGTGTAAAGTACTAGATTTACAATTAAAATATTTCTAAATACACACTCTACACATTGTACAACACCTAGCCCATTTGAGGCGCTCTGAACACATTTATTTTCTTATCCTTATAGACACCTTTATTTATATTTATGTAGACTAGATTATGAACCAATTATATGTCTATGCTGTTACAATATTCTATAAAAAGCAAACGAAAATATATTTCTAAAATGAACCTTACTCACAATAAATACCACAAATGAGAATCCCAGCGCAGTCTATAATTAGCCGATAACTCAAATTCAATGCCAGTATGGATTACAAACTGACTCTGCTTAATTTACCACAACTAGAGAAATTTATATATAATTTGTAAGAGATTCCACAATAATTAGCCTGACTGATATGAATTACAAAGGCCTTTATATGCCAATTAATCAGGCCTCAAATAACCTCTTATTTAGCTACTATAAAATAAATTCTAAAATATATCACAATAGCTACAAATAGCTTAATAAATATTAATGCCTGACAATCTTCTCAATAACAATTGACTTAGCGCTAGAATATTTATTTCTGTATAATGCAAGGCTATGAAACATATATTAAAATGCATATATCCTTTTAAATCATTGGCTACAATTAGACTACAGCAACAGCTTTAGAGTACCTTTATTTAAATATTAAATATACAATTGCTTATACTTTACAAGATCACCAGTTGAGAGTTCAGTTAATATCCAAATATGTCTATCGTCATATTTTTAGGGGAATTATGCACAATTGGAAGAGAATTAATCCTGATAATCTCTTATCCACAAAGAGTGTCTCAATGAATTTATCTTACAGAAAACTGTGTTCGCACACTCTTGTCTCTCTGTAAGCAAAAATGGCAGCAAGCAGGATTGCAACAGTCAGCAAGACAAATTTCCAACCAAAAGCCCCATTCTCTGTGTGCAAGGAGTTTTTGTCTGAGACCAAACTCCTCCCTATTTCTTAATCATTCGATAGATTTGGATACACACTTTTCTCTGATTGGCTACTGGGAATGCCATTTTCAACAGCCAAATACCTTTTGGTTGTATCTGGATTTAGGTCTTAAGGGACAACAGACAAAGGAAAATAGTTTCATTATCAATATGGATTCTTATATATTTTTATCAAATGCCTATTTTTATACACTTATAATCTCCTAGTTTTAATAACTATATGTTCCATACATGGCCCATTTAATACCATTTAGTCTGAGTATTTTGATACTAAACATGTATACTACTTATACTATTTTATAAGATGCATATTGTCATCTTTCCCAGTTATTATAAATATTGTATACTTGTGTATATCATTTTAATATTCAGTGTCTGGATTTATGTTTATGACCAATATTTATAGGGCATCTTGTTGGTTTATTACATATCTGAAAAATAAAGAAACAGATGTTGTTATTTTGAAATAAGTCATACATTTATACATCTACCAATGCAGCTATTATTCAATTCACTTCATATTTAATATTATACAAACAGACAATCTCATATCCATTTATTTGTACCTATTATTTGGACAGTCTGAGGCACATATTGAATATTTGAAAATTACACAATTTCATTTTATATGAAGTTCTAATTTCCCCTTTTAAAATTAAGATTTACATTCTCATATGCTTTCAGTACCCACAGGGTTAAGAAGTTTCTCTGTTTTCTCTTGTCATTTTCCATTGAGACGTAACATCTGAGCTTCGAGCATTTGAACTCAGTATGGGACAATTTAACACCTAGCATATATTTGGGCTTCAAAGGATTACTTCAGACTGAGTGAGTACCATTCACAGGGGGTCTGTAACTATATTACTCATCTTGGGCAGGAAATCAATATATCAGCATTCAAACTTGAGAGTGTCATTCTAAGATTTTACAGATGTGAGTTCCTTTGTTCTCAGATGTTCTGTAATCAGGAAAAAGGGGGGTTGGTCTGTTGTGTTTATAGCCCACACAAATCATGTCAAGGGAGATATAGCTGACAGAAAATATCAAAATTTATTTGATACATATGTAGTTTATATAATGCTATTCACAGGTACCCTGACAGTAACCAGAGACTCATTAACAGGGACAAATAAAACTCTAAAAATCTTGCATATGAAAGAGCACCTATACCTCATTCAAGCATGCAGAATTCATAGGGGTCAATTTATTATGACGCAGGGGGACATGATCCACTGTAGCAGATCATGTCAGCCCGACATCGCTAAATGCAGACAGCATACCCTGTCGGCATTTAACATTGCAGAAGCATTTCTAGTTTAATGCATGTGCAATGCAGCCCCCTGTAGATTTGTGGCCAATCAGGATGATTGCTGTCCACCGCTGCTTCTTAACTTATGTTTCCAATGATCTGGAAACTATGAGGGTAGATTGAGGCATCCTTTGCTTGTTAAATCTACCCCATAGACTCCATTGCCCCTGTGAAAGATTTTGTCTTGGGCCGAGTCTCAAAGCTGATGAGGTTGTTTTGTGTATATTTTTCTCTCATTTTTGTTTACTTTTTTTTTCTTTAACTGTTTTCAGGTATTCTTTTGTGCACAAATCAATTCTGCAACTTTTGATCTACAGCAAGTTTTTTTTAAGGTATATCAATTTTAGTTTTATTAAATCTAGCTCATTAAAGCCTTATTTATTGTGAGCCCGCAAATGGATAAATTTGACCATTTGTGTGTGTGCGATAAATAACCAGCCATTACAAGTGGCTGGTTTTTGCTACCGCAAGCTCGAGCAATTAGCGCTTATAAAATTAACCAGAGATCAGATGTCTGGTTAATTTTATAAATTTTTACCAAATGCCCCAAAAATCAAGTGTAGCATCTATATTTTATTTATTTTTTTTAAATCAAAGTTTTTGTTGAGGTATTTCTTGAAACAACAGCCATTGTCTCAGTACAAATAATGAGATTACAAAACATGTTGACATATTAGTATGTATGAAATAGACAATGAACACAAAACTTAAATTAAATTTTGTTGGTTGAATTTTCCTGTTTGACATATAATTTAGCATATTTGTAAAATTCTTATATTCTATTTTTTATACCTGGATGATAGATATTCCCTAAAAAACAAAAATGATGCCTCATTTTCTAAAATTAGAGTAATATACATAACTCCCTGAAAAACATAATCACCTCATAGTATGATAACATTTAAACTCTAATGAAAAATGAGCATACAAGTATGTTTAAGCTTAGTACCTCTGAAACATGAATTGCTGTCTATTAGAATAATACTTTAAAATTGCCCTTATAAGCTTTAACAAACTCGTATGACTGAGAGATAACACATTTTTATAGCCTTGTATATGTAGGTGCAAAGTAGTGGATTAATACTACTAAAAAAATTCACCATATTGGGTGAATGATAATGGAATATAGTGATATATAATGGTTATGAATTTGAGCAAGAGGGAAAAAAAATACAGTATATATATATATATATAAACAGATTACACAGTATACATTAGTCAATTAATATATTGGACCTCATATTATGTAGGGCTACCAAAAACATGGATTATATAAACTGATGACACGGTATAGGGCTCCATTGGAAAACACACTAGTATTATTTACAATCAGTGATGTATGGCTATGAATTGAATAGTGGGACAGGAGATAGAATTACCATAAACAAGTTGAAAGGCATACATTTGGATGATAAAACAGCAGACGAAAGCAATAGATATGGTTACCTTAGAATGTATCCCGATAGAGTACAGAGGAATTATATATGATAGTAAAGGATAAATTCTCTCCAAATAATAAATCAACACATCCCCCGGCTGCTAAATTCTGCGTCATTTGAGTTTAGATAAATAACTCGTAATATGCAAATCTACTAGGTGAAGCCAGATGAGCTTAGTATGATTCCAAGATCGGCATTCCTAAGGATCTAACATTAAAAAATAGTATGGACATAATGCCCTGTGCTAAAGAATGTTTCCCTGAATGAGTCTATTATGAAGCTAGGAGATTGTATTCATTATGCAACAAACCCCTGCATCCCTGAATAAACCCTTGCACCATACAAAACCCTCTAAGACGTCTAAGTAATATCTGGCAAGAAATGAGTTATGGTATGATGTTTTAAAATAATAAAGATACGTTGTAAAATGATTTCTCCCCTGTAGTTGCTCCAGGCGTATGATATATGCTCCTCCACCCCGGCCGATGGCAGAGTTGCATCCCCACATAGGCTAACTACAGAGATATAATTAATTAGTTCAGTAACATGGCTCTACTCAGCTAAATAACACAATACACATGGGATACAGTTAGAGTATGAGATGAACCAAAAGTAGGCACCCATGCCACAAAGGTTGCCATCTGCTGCTACTAGGTTGAAAACACATCTTTATTAAGGGGTTAAAGATCAAAACTGGTGGTTGACTGCTGGGAATTGTTGCAATACTTAGGTCTAAGACAATAATCATCTACCATACACTCCAAAATATTCAGGTAATTGAGTCTGAAAACAGCAGGACAATTACTGCAGCTACTGGTCGCACTATTCATTAGAGATATCATTAAATAGTGGTACATTTAATAACCACATTCCTTTATGATCAAGCCCTTAAGCTATCATCAGAGCATGGAAGTCCAGTGAAAGGAAATGTTACCGGACCTGTAACTTCATGTGGAAAATCCATGACTATGTCAGCCGACACCTTCTTTAGGATCTGTCAAAGTAAGTGTACATTCTATTTGCAGCATGTCCTTGCATAGGCTGCAAGTTTAATACAAATGCCCGCCACTCATCTGTTCCCACAAGAGTGGTGCCGGCTTTTGGGTAAGGTCGAGCTCAGTTCCATCTCCGATGCTCATAGAGTGAGCCGTCTTGTCTGCTGTAAGTGGTCGGATCTTGCCCATATGACTCCAGAGACTCACATTGTAATTAGCCATATTCTCTCCTTCCTATACTCTCGATGCAATATGAGTAGAACTAGCTTGAAAAAAAGCTACCTGCCTCGCTATCATGACTAAGGTTACTGATGATTCTTTTGAGTTTCGCAGTGCCGAGGGCACAGTAGCTGGTGAAGATGATAGTATGCCACCATCTTTATTATTGCAGACGTGATCATGTGCACCATACTAGTCAGAAATATGACATGATAGCTGAGTATAGTGATCCTCCAACACATCCCTTAGGCCTTCTTGTCCCGGATCTGGCTATGGGTTTCAGATGCTTTGTGCATATTACCAAGTGCCGAAATCTCTGTGTCTGATATAGGCGATGATGCAATGCTATTTTCAAGATTGTAATCGTATGCATGCGTGCCTCAACAGTTAGTGATATCTCAAGATAGTTGAGCATGATAAACATCCAGAGAGTCACTTAAATTTTTAAGGAGCAAAAGCAGCGCGTTCTCCATGTCTTCCTCAGTTTAGCTCATATAGTACAAATCCTTGTTTGCAGCCTAACCCGTGCTGCAGGGGGGAGGATGAGGTATTTTCTTAGTAGGCCGCCGTTGAGAAATTAAACAATCCCCAACACATCAAAAATGTCACTAAAACAGCGAGGATTTTATAAAGATCTATTCCGTGAATGTTAAAGCATCAATTTATTGCTGTGACAAAGGATGATGCTGTAGATTCTATGAGAAAATCTATAAATTTCTTTGATCTCTCTTGCAGGCTTAAAAATTGCGGCAGCCATGATCGTTGCTTAGACACACCCCCCCCATCTTTATTTTTTTATAAAGCAACTGCACTTCTGGGGGCTAAAGTTGGCAGCTGTAGACTGTTAGAAAAAAATGTCACTGCAAAGTGCCTTAACAGTGCAGTCTTTGAGAACTGTGTGTTCCCTGTAAATATTTATATTTATATGATTATATACATATATATTTATGTGTTAATATACACATATTAACACATAAATATATATGTATATAAGCATATACATATATATTTAAAATTTGCTGCCATAGCTGTGCGACTTCCCCTTTCGCTGTGCTATGTTCTTATGCCGTGAGAGGTTCCAATTGGAGCCTATGGAAGCGCAATCTCATGAGCACAATGCTTCCCAGCAATGTGAAAGAGAGGTTGTGCTTGCATTGAGGCTAACTTGTAATTCCAGTACACATTTGAGTGAGCTGGTATTACTTAGTTAGCGCAAATATTGCTTTTGCAAAATGGATATTTTGTGCTCCACTTGTAATCTAGCCCTAAATCTACCATATGATAAAAAATCTGCAAAAGTTCATTGAGAACAATAGTGCCCTATTTATCAAGCTGCAAGAGCAGCTTCAAAGATCAGGCATTTCAGGCTAGCGTGAGCGAGTCTTAAGACCACTGCTACTTCACCTCTCTGCCACTTTAAAATAAAATACTTTTTATTGAACATTTTTGTAAGAAACATACAAAGAAAGAAGTACTTTTATCATGACATTCTCATCCCTACTGGTATCTATGTATTTGGGGCCAATCAACTGTCTTTGTGCCCACCTGTATACCTTACCACTAAACAGAGTACAAATCTCTAGCTTGGGCTAACATTCCTTAGTAATTTTTCCCATTGATCTTAACCCATCTTATATAACCAAAAAGATGGGTCAAGTAATTGTGGGATGAGTAGTATACGTTGCAAACATAGTAAAGTCAATTAGTAAAGTACTAGTTGTAAACAAACCAAACAATTCAAACAATTTCTCTCTCCATTTATATATAAAATAGTGTCTCTTTCTAAGAATAGTATAGTACCTGAGGGTTGGAGACACTTCTTCCCATGGCGCACTCCCGTCAACCCCATATCAGCTCATGTGAGTTTCAGACCTTAGACCTCTGTTCCTGTCTACCTATCCAGTATAGCCATACTTTTTGTACTGTTTCCCTATTGTTTAGAATTCCTGCTGCTTCCTCGTACATGGTGTAGGTAAATTGTATTTTATTATATATTTCTGTCCATGTTGGTGCGCCTACTTTCCAGTATCTTGCGATACATATTCTTGTGATTGTGCATAGAATTCTAATGAAGGTGTTCAGGTGTCTGTGATAAGTCTCTATGGGCTCATGTAGTAGTGCTTGTTGTATGGTGAGGGTCACCTCCTCATCTATCAACTGGCCTATAAACGAAGATAATTTATTCCATATTTCTTGCACAGATATGCAATCCCACCACATGTGTCTGTATGTGCCTTTTTGTCCACATCCTCTGTAACACAAGTTACTCCCCTGGGGCTTGAAGTGTGCCGACCTAACTGGGGTCAAATACCACCTGAAGGCTGTCTTTAGTGTGTTCTCTTTTAAGTCAACGCTTAGTAACCCCTTATCTCCCGATTGAAAAATTAACTCCCACTCCTGTTTATGTTTTACTATATCCAGCTCCTTCTCCCATGCTAGCATTACTTGTGTTTTTGGTTCAGAAGGGGGGGATTGGATAGATACATATAGCTTGGATATTGAGCGTTTGAGTCTATGTGGGCAGACACTAGAGATTTCTAACGGGGTGGATACCTTACTAGGTGCATTTTTGAGGAATTCTCGGAGAGAAGATTGCAATTGTAGATAAATGAACCATTGTAGCTTGAGGGGGGCGATCCTCTCTTGTAGGTGAGAGAAAGGTATCAGTGTGTTCTTCTCTATAATGTCCGCTACCCTGTAGAGACCTTTGTTTTCCCATTTTTCTAGATGTTTATGTGTATCTCCCTGCAATAGGTATCTAATTGGCATTAGCAATGAGTTTTTAGGGAAGATGTCCTCTCTTTTCCTAGTTGTTGACCAGACCTTAATGGTAAGGTTTCTTGTATGTGAGTCTGAATGGTAGCTATCAACCTTATTCTGTTGTGTGGCCCACAGAATGGAGTCTGGGTATGGTTTCCCCTCTAGTTCCGCTTCTAGTTTAATCCAAACAGCTTCTCCCTCTCTTTTCAGTATCATTGCATCTTGTGCTAATCTCGCTGCTTTATAGTAGTCCATTAGGTTAGGTCCCCCGACCCCTCCCAGTGATCTATGCCTATGTATTAGGTGTCTAGAAATTCTTGCCATTTTAGTACCTCTTATGAAGGCTGAGAGATCTGTCTGTAGTCTTTCGATGTCTGCTTTGACAATCTTTATTGGTAGCGCTCTAAATAGGTAGAGCACTCAGGGTAATATGGTCATTTTGACGGCAGCCAGTCTTCCCATCCAAGAGAAGTTATATTTACGCCATTTTGCTATATCTTGTCTGATTTTTTGAAACAGAGGTAGGTAGTTGTGTTTATATAGGTGTTGTGTTTGTTGTGAAAGATAAATCCCTAAGTACTTAAGTGTGTGCTTAACCCATCGAAAATCAAAGTTTAGCTCCAGTAGCTTCTTAGTCTGGTGAGGAATAGCAATAGGGAGGACCTCACACTTGTCCGAAATAATTTTGTAACCTGAGATAGTCGAAAAGGATGTTAAAACTGCATATAGGTTGGGTAAGGAGATGAGGGGTTTTGTAATGGTCAATAGGATGTCGTCTGCGAATAGGGTCAGTTTGTATTCTGATTGTGCTATCTTAATTCCTTCTATGTCTGGGTGTGCTCTAATACTTGCTGCCAGAGGTTCAATACAGAGCGCGAAAAGCAGGGGTGACAGAGGGCACCCCTGTCTCGTGCCGTTAAGTATGGGGAATATAGCAGATCTGTATCCTCCCGCCGTCACCTGAGCTTGGGGCTGCGAGTAGATAGCCTGGATAGCTGTCATGAATGTGCCCTCAAAGCCCATTCTCAGTAAAACCTTGGTCATATACTGGCAGTCAATCCTGTCGAACGCCTTCTCCGCATCCAGCGATAATAGCAGAGAAGGCGTCCTCTGTCTTTCTAGATGGTAGATAATATTAGTAATTCTGCGTAGGTTATCTGGGGCTTCCCTATCTTTCACGAATCCCACCTGGTCTGGGTGGACCAAATTGGGGAGAATCTCCTTAAGGTGATTCGCTAATATCTTATTAAATATTTTCAGATCCTGGTTTATCAATGAGATTGGGCGGTAGTTCTTACATCTTTTGTGATCTCTTTCGGGCTTGGGGATCACCACTATTTTGGCTAGGAGCAGCTCACTTGGGATAGAGTTCCCTTCTAAAATATAGTTACAGACTTTGGTTAGGTGTGGTATTAGAGTGCCGCGGAACAATTTATAATATTCCCCTGTGAAACCATCGGGGCCTGCCGCTTTACCAGGCTTAAGGTCTTTTACTGCTTTCACCACTTCTAAGGCAGTTATTGGGGCATTTAGGGTATCCTTTTGCTCTTTAGTAAGAACTTTTAATGGGCAGTTTGCTAAGAATGCGTCAGTATGTTTATCTGTCTCCGTGTTATGTAAGACTTTTTTCCCATCATACAATTTGCTATAGAAGGTGGCGAATGTGTCAACTATTTCTTGTGGGTTCGAAGTCAATGTTCCCTGTTCCGTTTCTATCGTAGGAATGAATGTGGCTTTGCCTCTTTTCCTGATCTTATGTGCCATAAATTTATCTGGTTTGTTGGCATAGATGAAATAATGTGCCTTCAATTTTTGGATTGCTCTTGCAGCTTGGGAATTTAAAATTTTTGCTAACATGGTTTTCTTGTTTTGGAGGGTCTGCAATGTTGTCTTCTTCCCTGTTAGTTTATGTTGTCTCTCCAAAGTTTCTATCTCCTTTTGTAATTGTTCTAATAGATGCCTATTTTGGTGATTTATTCTAGCTTTCTCTTGTATCAGTAGTCCCCTGACCACTGCCTTGTGTGCTGCCCATGTGCTTATAGGGTTATTTGTGGTATCTATATTTAATTCCCAGTACTCCACCAGCGACTGCAGAATCTTGTCATATCTCTGCGGGTGTTTCATAATAGTCGGATCAAAAGTCCACAATCTTTTTCTATTGCTATCTATCATCCCACTCAACTCTAATAATAGAATAGAGTGGTCTGACCAAACACATGAGTGAATAGTTGAGCTCTGCAGCAACGGGTGGAGCGCCTGACTAACATAGATGTAATCCAATCTTGTATAGGTTTTATGAGCCGTGGAGAAAAAAGTGGTGTCATTTGTTGCTCCATATAGCGTGTGCCAAGAGTCCATCAGGGAGTGTGGTGTGAGAGAATCCTGTATCGATTTAACTAATCTATTGTGTCTGTGTTGTTTGTTGGATAAGGGAATGTGTTTAGTTCCCACTAGTGGGGCCATAGAGATATTAAAATCCCCCGCTAGTATAATTTTAGTTTGGGACCATTGGGTTAAGAGATTGGAAACGTGTCTGAAGAAATCATGTTGGTTTTCGTTGGGAGCGTAAATGTTACATAATGTAACCTCAGTATCTAGCATCTTTCCTCTGACTATTAGGTATCGGCCCTCCGGGTCTGCCGAGATGCTGTCGAGGGTAAAGTCAATAGAGGAATGTATAAGGATTGAAACTCCTCTTTTTTTAGCGGCTGCAGTGGCGTGAAAGTGGGTGCAGAAATGTTTTGACCAGTATTTCGGGATATTGGTTTTGAGGAAGTGTGTTTCCTGAAGAAATAAGATATTGGCCTTTAGACGTGTATATTGGGACATGGCTACCTTTCTTTTGGTATCAGTGTTGAGCCCTCTGACATTATGTGAAACTATATGTATATTAGAAGACATTATGGATTCCCTTGTCCCCTATCTGCGCCCTGAAAGTGTCATGCGTGTCTATGATTACCTTCAGATGTAAAGTCTTACTTGCAGTGATGTTTTATTTCGGAGCTGGGGGTCCACAGGAGCGCGCCATGGAGGTGTCACTAGGAGGAGAAAAAACAACAAGGGTGAGAAACAAGTCCCAATATTGGGAGCGATAACTAAAACTTTATCCCTAACTTTGGGATTGAACATTTGATATAAATAGCTGGTTAACTGTTGTGAGTTCCCTGTTTATTCCTCAATTAGAGGGAAGGGCTGGGAGGGCCCATCTAGACATATCAGTTTTATCTTATTAATTAAAGAAAAGAGAGGGAAGGTATTACAAAACAATAGAACTTGAGCAACAACATTAACATAACACAAGTGTCTCTTGGGTCCTACAACTTTACATAGCTTTTCTTGTAACTTTTTAAAATGTCAAACAAGAGTGATACAAAGCCTGTATTTTTGTCAGCTACTTCTGTCACTTAGGCAGCTTGTTGCAGGAGATGCCCAGAAAGAGTTTTGCTGTCCCTCTTTTAAGTGTTATGCTTCAAAATTCTTTGTCTCATAAGGTTGAAAGCTGAGATCATTGTCAAAGTTCTTTATCTCTAAGTTCCTTTGTCTTCCGTTTCTAGTATTTTGATGTGTGCCATTTAGATTGGTCCTCTGTCCGCATAGATGGTAGTTTGGATATTAGGGTTGATTCTCTCTCAGGTAGTGAAGGTGTATCCAGGCCTAGTACCTCACATACTTCGGGGATATCTTCTGGTTCCTTGATAGTTATGACTTTAGTGTCTTTTGTTATGAGTAATGCGAAGGGGAAGCCCCATCTGTATGGGATCTGCTTTTGTCTCAGCAAGGAGGTAAGTGGACGTAGGGCGCTTCGCCTCTGCAAGGTCCGAAGGCTTAGATCTTGATAGAATTGGATCACATTGCCTTGGAAATTGAAAGTGGGTTGTTTTCTAGCAGCCTGGAGAATCTTTTCTTTATCTGGAAAGAATGTCATTTTGATCACGACATCTCTGGGAGGAAGGCCCCCCTTCGGTTTAGCTTTCAATGCTCTATGAGCTCTTTCGACATGGAAGGTGTAGTCAGAGGGAGAATTCGTGATCTGAGTGAAAAGCTGTGTAAGGTAGGCCAAAAGATCCCCTCCTGTTATTTCTTCTGGGACTCCCTTCAGTCTGAGGTTGTTTCTTCTGCTCCTGTTTTCCAGGTCATCTAGTTTATCCTGGAATTCTAGAAGTTGTTGTTGTTGTGATGAGACCACTTGAGATATTTCATCTACATTCTCAACCATAGCATCTTTCTGGTCTTCGAGCGTGTCTATCCTGTTCCCCATATCTGTGAGGTCTGATTTAATCTCTGAGAGACTGCTAGTGACCGAAGAGTGGATGGAGTCGATTTTCTCCCAGAGTTTCTCAAAATTGTTGGTGATGTCTTTTTTTGAAACTAGGGTCTGTAGGTCTGCCTTAGTTAGTGGGGTGTTATCCTCTGGTGGTTGTATGGAATCAAGATCCGAATCCTCCTCTTCCTCCATGTCTTTATTGGGTTTAGTTGGTTGTGATGATTTAAAGAAGGACGATACTGTAGAGGGTTTAGAGGCCTGTTTATCACCTTTTGTCACCCTTCTCGAAGACATTGTGTAATTGAGAGGCGTGTACAATTCTGTTGTAATGGGTGGTATATTCCCATCTATGGGAAGTCGTGTTTAGTATCTTGATTGGCTGGACCTTTACTTGTGGAAATGTTGCAGTGTTATGGAGGACAAATGGATATTAACATCTCATAGGATCAAAGGACTACACTTCCTCCATGCTTTACTGTTCTAGATGGACACTCTCTTGTGAGGTAATCATATGGGTTACATGTCAATGGTTAAAGCACAAACAACTGAGTAAAGTACAATCATGTAGCGCCCTTTATTTATAAGAATAGTATGAAAGATATGTAGAGGCTTCTGAGCTGGTGTGGCTTTTCCTCCTGTTCCCTTTCTCCAGAGGGCCTTGCTTTCAGAGAAAGTCCTTCTCCCCGGGGTGGTTGTCCTCACAGGACGATCACGGGAAAAGGTATAGGGGGTATGACCTGCCACCTGTTTAGGATGGCAGGAAAGGGAGGGGGAGAAGGCACTGAGAGAGTCTGTGGTCCAGGTAATATTAGGCTGTATTGTAACCAGTATAGTGGTTGTGTGAGATTTTGTGGGGCTGCTTGAAGCTGTGATGCTTCCTGTGTTGCAGTATTTGGTCCTTCTGGGTTCCAAAGTGCAGCTGTGTATAGGAGGAATCTAGTGTATTATTTGTAAAGGATTTACTATGCTTGACTGTAGCACCCGAATCCTAACCCTGCTGGTAGAACTGAATAACAGCAGAGAAAGTAATTCGTGGTCAGAGTAATCTTATGTGTATAGGCTGGTGTTCTGTTACAAATCACAGGGGGTAAATGTTTGCGATTACCAGGTAGTTTATAAGTCCTTTTTGTCCACCCTGTTACTTGGGTCTCCTTGCTGCTTTGAGGTGACTCCCTCTAAGAAAAAAGGGCAGAGTGACTGAGTGTAGGGCCCCGTCTCCAGATCTAAATGTAAGAGGGGTGAGACCATAAGGGCTCTGTGTTTAGGTCTACAGGGCTGCTCAGGGATGAAATGAGAACAAAAGGTCTTGTTATGGCTCCCTGTGAGAGATGGATTATAATAAGGCCTGAATTCGTTCCTCAAATAGCACTTAGTGGGGGTACACCAGGCCTCTAATAGGGATTATGTGCAGTCTGCGTGGGGAGCATTTAAGATATAAAAATGGTTAGGTCTCACCCGTCTCCTCGTGGTTGCCTGCAGCACTGATCTGGGCCTGTAGTTCTTTTAGTGTCAAGCCTGTCTTGCTAAGGGGATCCAACTTTGCACCAGATCTCCACCCCAGAGCTCACAGGAAGACAGACAGATTCCTAGTGTCTGAGGGATTTGGGCACAGCTTCTTCGTTGTAAGGTGAGTTCGGCTCTGTCACAGTTGCAGTTTTCAGAGCCTCCGGTCCGGTCTGTGTCGCCCAAGATGGCGGTGTTTCGCGCCAAATGGAGCTGGCGTGTGTGTCCAGACCTCCGACTTTTCTCCGTTACCTCTGACTGGGAAATCGACCAGCACCTTCCTCCTGTCACCCTCTCAGTGTGCCTGGTCTAGCGGGAGCTGGTGTCTAAAGCTCCAGTCTGCACCGGGTTGCGGCTGGAGCGTTCGGGTAAGGAGAGTTGTCGATTCCCGGTCTGGGTAGGTAGATCTTAACCACGTAGCCTCTTTCAGCTCAAAGGTCCGTTTGTAGGCCACTTAGCTCCGGAGCGGAGCCCCAGCCCTCCAGAGCAAGATGTAGAGCAGCGGCTAGATACACGCCGTCAGGTGCGATGAAGATTAGGGTTTGTCCGTTTGCTTTAAAAGCACTGTTTCTGTTACCCAGGCTAGCAAGGGGTGCCCAGATGGTTGATAGTTAGGGTGTCTCGTACAAAACAGAGTTTTTAGGCAGCTAAAATGAGTTTTAAAGTGCTTTTTGTTAGTAAAAGTGCCTGGAGCTCTTAACTAGTGCGTCCGACCAGATCAGCGGTTAACTCCGCCCCCCACCTCTCTGCCACTTTAAAGGGACATAATACTCATATGCTAAATCACTTGAAACTGATGCAGTATAACTGTAAAAAGCTTACAGGAAAATATCACCTGAGCATCTCTATGTAAAAAAGGAAGATATTTTACCTCACAATCTCCTCAGCTCAGCAGAGTAAGTTCTGTGTAAAAAGTTATACTCAACTGCTCCCAGCTGCAGGTAAAAAAATAAAAAAAAAATGAAGAAATGAACAGCAGCCAATCAGCATCAGCAGTGCTGAGTTCATGAACTTTTACTGTGATCTCATGAGATTTGACTTGACTCTCATGAGATTTCATTGTAAACTTCCTTTACCTGATTGGTGAAATAAGATGAGAGTGCACGATGCTCATCCCTTCAGCTGTCCTAGGACAGACATACTAATATGCTGCTTAGAAATCCTTTACAATGGGAGGTGGCTACTGAGGAACTTTTGAGGTAAAATATCTTTCTTTTTTACATAGAGATGTTCTATGCGGCATCACTTTCAAGTGTTTAAACATTTGGGTATTATGGCCCTTTAAGTGTGTTGGATTTCAATCAACCCCCTCTCAAATGCAAGCACAGGGCTTCATTGCACAAACAGCTGCTTGTGCAATATTAAATGTGGACAGCAGATACTCCCCTTTTTTTTGGGGGGGGGGGGTTTGTAGACTTATCTGTCAAACAAGTTATCTATACACTACATTTATAGTTATACTAAATCAAAGTTGTACAAAATATCAGTGAACATGAACACTACATAATGGTATGAAAAGTAAAGGAAGCTAAAATAAAGAAAGTAGTTAATTTCTATAAAAGTCTGTATATCTGACCAAATGACAGTGGTTCTTATGGTTAGTTCAAACTGTACACAGCTTATGCTGCAGTTGCCTGTCTTTAATTATGACAATTTTTCTCTTCTGATCACAGCTAGCAATTAACACTGTATTTAAATTGTTCATTACAACTCCCCAAGTGCATGACCATACTGTTTCATTTATTACACATCTGCTTTATGTTTTGCAAGACAAACAGTTGTATGATTTAAGAACGTTCTCAATGCGGTTTATTACTTCCATTATCATAACATTGCAAGAAGTAAGACATTATAAAACAAATCAATTTAATGTATTACCGAGGACACTGTATTCTTTCATATAATATAAGTAAATAAGGGCATTTTCTGTTGCATATGGGGCCCATATGTTATTTATATGTATACGGTTTTGACCTAAAATTGGCATCATATTAGATGATCATAGCTCCCTCTGCGTTTCTTAAATCTACCATAATTTTAAACACTCCTTGAAAATCCATACCTATTTATTAAGTCTTTCTTATATCCTATGATGGTTTTATATACATATAACTGCAGAGGAGATAATGACTTTTGGACAGAAAGCAGCAGATGCTAAAAACATATATTAGAAGATTTAGTTACAGCTGCTGGTCAAAGAATGTTAAGACCAAAAGCACTTTCACAGCATTACCAATTTTTGAGTCCCAACCACATCCTTTTCTTTTTAGTCTTTAGCACTCCTTGCAAACTGCACCCAAGGTTGGTCAAGCTAGTTATGGTCTTTCTAGAAAATGCATAAAAACCTGGAAATTATTTGCACTCACAAATAGGACTGGGTGCACAATCAACAAGCGCTACCCAGGGTGCTAAACCAAAAATGGGCCGTCTCCTAAGCTTACTTTCCTGCTTTTTCAAATAAAGTTAAAAAGAGATCAAAGGAAAATTGATAATAGGAGTAAATTAGAAAGAAGCTTAAAATTGCATGCTATGGTGTAGATTTATTAAATCCCGGCGTCGCTAAATGCCGACAGTGTTTAACATTGCACAAGCATTACTTGTGAAATGCTTGTGCAATGCCACCTCCTGCACATTCGCTAGCAGGGGTGTCAATCATCCCAATCGTATCTTACAACAGCTGCTTTGTCGGAAACTTCGGGCGGAGACAGCAGCATCCACTTATTGTTAAATCTAGCCCTATATCTGAATAATGAAAGGCAAAATGTGGGTTTCATATCCCTTTAAGTTTTAGCTCTATAATTGGATGAATAAACGTTATAACCTAGGGTAAACGTGTAACCTCATAAGTTTAAAAATCTGTATTCTTATCCTTTCTCCTCTGCTGAAGCCAGCTAGGTATAGCTATAAATTAGTTGCTAGTGTAACAATCTCAAATTGTTTATTGTCCTTTTAAGTCAAAAGCTATAATTTATCAATAATCAGAAATTGCTAGAGTACCACTAATATTTAGATTTAACCATTCAGGAAGAAAATAAATATATTTGCTCAGTTAATAATAGTATAAGCAGAATTATTTTTTTTAATTGATACGAACAGTTGTATTTCTGATTGTCATGATGTTTTAGCATTTTGCCTTAATAATTATTAACATAATAGTAAAGCTATCTGGAATAGTAAAGCCTGTAACATTATTATCCAAGTTTTAAAATTTAGATATTTTCTACTCAACAAATACAGATGATAAACCTTTTTTAAATCTCAGATTGACTTATTTAAAAAAAATAAATTTTATTTCTACATTCAAATTTTTTTTTCCACCAATACTGGAAACAAAACACAAAAGGGCGCCTCATAGTGTAAACTGTATATTTAACAGGAGAAATATAATATCCCAAACTCACAATCATTGTGGCACTACCAAAACAATAGTGCATGTCAGGAAGGCTGGATGTCACAGTTGACTGAACCAAGTTGTTCTTTTTGGCGAATATAAAAGCCTCCCTATAAGATACCTGGAAATCAAGCATACAAGTACATCTCAGAGTGTAGCCTATACTGTTATATAGTGACAAGCTCAAAATATCCCAAGTGGGTAACTCACAATGTTGTTGGCACTATCGGAATAATAGTGCATAAGGGCATGCTGATATTCTAGTCTCCAGCTGACTCTGTCCTGAGGTACACTCTTCTGTTGGAGTTTCTGACTGCAGGCAAATACCAAAATGGAAGGAGAAAATAATGAAGGAGCTATCTAAGTTAAAGTTAACTAGAATAAAACTTTAATAAAAACTGCAATAACAATAAAAAATTATGCAAAGTGTTTCTCAGCTCTCAACAGGCTGTTTCATCAGATATAATTCAAACAGTAAAATGGCACTCTTTTATAGGGTCATCACTATGGAAATAACAACTGTTTACTTCCATCAGTGTTGGTCATCTCAATGGAAACAGAATTGTTTACATTCACTGCACTCTGGTGTTTTTCCTCTCCTGTAACTCTCTTTTGGTATGTGAATATATTCCCTGTCAATCTGCAAAGTATTCACTGCACTCTGGTGTTTTTCCTCTCCTGTAACTCTCTTCTGGTATGTGTATATTTACATAGAGCAAATAATTTTAGGTTGTTAATTTAGTCCTACATTTGTTGTACTATTATCCAATATCTTACTTCTAATGTTTTGTTAATTGCCATGCGATGTTCAATCCTTATCAATACTTTCTATTATTCTCCAATTTATAGCTGTCTTATGCCATAGTTTTAACCTCCTCCAAATGTTATTGTCTGTTTACTTAACTCACCCTGACCAGACCAGAATCTAACTTTCAAACTGACCCTTCATTTGTCTCTGATTTATCAATCAAGTAATTTAGTGGACACAGCTGACTTCCCTGCCTATATATTTTAATATCCGCTTGGGATGTGCATTGTACTAGGCTGTGCATTGCTACAACAACATGTGTTCACATTTTTGAAGTGAACATTTTATAAGTGAGGCATTAACAATAGAATTATACAAGAATAAAGTACACATTTTATAAGTGAGGCATTAACAATAGAATTATACAAGAATTATACAAGGATTGAGCAAGGGTCAAGACACAAGACACGTACTTCTGTAATATGCTTTTTTCCTTATGCAAATGCTGCTGTAATACTGTGTCTTATGTGTTTAATTGGTTCCCACTTTTGTAAAAATGTTTAATATATTCACATTCCTTTTTGCTGCCTCTTGTCTCTATAACAAACTACATTATTCAATTTCTCCTCCTCCGTCTCCACCTGCACTGTTCATTAGCCAATCTCTCTTAAACTCACCTTACTTTTGTACTTATGAACTTTACCTATTCCTAAACACTCTCTCTCCCCCTGCACCTCGTCTCAAAAGCAGTCTCATTACTGCAAATCTGTATCTCATCTCATGTCACTCTCCCTCTTGCTTTTACTAACTACTGGTGACATCTCCCCTAATCCTGGTCCCCAACAACTGCCTAGCCGTGCACATCCATGTGTACCATCCCATAGACTCAGAAAACAAAACTCAGCCAACCTTACTCACATTCCTCTTGCATCAAAAGCAACTACCCCTTTCACTTGTGCACTCTGGAACTCTCGCTCTGTTCACAACAAGCTCACTTCTATACATGACCTCGTTATCTCTCGCTCCCTCAACCTTTTGGCCATAACAGAAACCTGGCTCCCCCCTAGACACAGCATCCACTGCTGCTCTGTCACATGGGGGTCTCCACGTCAGCCACACTCCTAGGTCTGGTAATAGACAAGGAGGTGGTGTAGGTATTTTACTTTCCTCTCGTTGCACCTTTCAACAAATACAACCCATCTCTTTTCTCACATTTTCCTCATTCGAACCCCACATGATTAGCTTATACTCTCCTCTCTCTATACGTGTTGCAGTCATATACCGACCCCCTGGCTCCTCAACTCAATTTCTAGATCACTTGGCTGCCTGGCTACCTTATTTCCTTTCCTCAGACAACCCTGCCCTCATTCTTGGTGACTTAAACATCCCTCTTGACAATCCAACTGCCTCATCTGCAAAATAACTTCTGCAACTCTCTTCCTCTTTCGGTTTGTTACAATGGACTGATTCTCCCACTCACACAGACGGTCACTCCCTTGACCTGATCTTTAGCTATTGATGCACTCTCTCAAACTTCACAAACTACCCCTTTCCTCTTTCTGACCACCATCTCCTTATTTGCAACATATCATCCCTCCCTACAACTCTCCCTCCTTCCACTCTTCACACCAAACTTCACAGTAGCATTATGTCATTAGATCAGCAACAGCTTGCTAATTCCCTCGAACCTCTCCTCTCATCCTTCTCCTCCTTCTCCTCCTTTTCCTGCCCTGACCAATCTATCTGTCACTATAATTCCACCCTTACATCTGTCCTTGACAATCTGGCCCCTCTTACCATAGCTTGGAAATCACACACACACCCTCAGCCCTGGCATACTCCTCTGACACGGTACCTACGCATATGTTCCCGTACTGCTTAGCGGCACTGGAGAAAATCTCGGAGTTCAGCTGATTTTCTTCATTACAAATTCATCTTGAACTCCTACTATCCTGCCCTTAATCTCCATAAGCAACACTACTTCTCTACTCTTATCTCTAATCTTTCTTCAAACCCAAAATGTCTGTTCTCCACTTTCAATACTCTTCTCCACCCTCCCCCACCTCCTAATACAACTTCTCTGTCAGCTCAAGACTTTGCCAGCCACTTCATTAACAAAATCGACTCCATTCGATACGAAATCAGCTCTCAACATAATTCCATTTTCTTACCTCCTCAAATGCTCTCAATCAACCACAATCAACCACAACCCACATAACCTTAAAGCTCATTCTCCCCTGTTACTGAGGAACTTATACTGTGCTCTCACCTCACTACCTGTCCCCTTGACCCTATCCCCTCACAGCTACTCCCCTCCCTCTCTGCTACCCTTACCCCTATACTCACACACATTTTCAACCTCTCCCTCAGCACCGGTATATTTCCCTCATCTCTGAAACATGCACTGGTCACACCTATCCTCAAAAAACCTTCCCTTGAGCCTACCTCCTCATCCAACTACCACCCTATTTCCCTCTTCCCTCTTGCCTCAAAGCTTCTAAAAAAACTAGTATATGCACGCCTATCACACTTCCTTACATTAAACTCCCTCCTTGACCCACTGCAATCTGGATTTCGATTGCATCGCTCCACAGAGACAGCAATTGTTAAGGTAACCAACAACCTACTTACAGCAAAATCAAAAGGCCACTGGTCTCTGCTTATCCTCCTTGATCTGTCCACAGCCTTTGACACAGTTGACCACCCTCTTTTGCTCCAAACCCTCCAATCCTTCGGCATCTGTGACACAGCCCTCTTGTGGTTCTCTTCCTATCTGTCAAACCGTACCTTTAGTATAGCCCTCTCTGGGGCCTACTCTGCGCCGTCACTACATTCTGTCGGAGTACCGCAAGGCTCTGTCCTCGGTCCCCTTCTCTATTCAATCTACACGTCATCACTAGGTTCCCTAATAAAGCCCCATGGTTTCTAATATCATTTGTATGCCGACAACACCCAAATCTACTTTTCTGCACCAGACCTATCTCCTTCCTTGCTAACCCGTATCACTAACTGTCTTTCTCACATCTCTTCCTGGATGTTCTCTCACTACCTCAAGCTAAATCTCTCCAAAACAGAGCTCCTTATTTTACCTCCTTCTTCCACAAGACTCTCCCCTAGTTTTGAAAGCTTTAAGCGCTCCCTAAAGACTCTACTGTTCAGGGATGCATACAACCTATGCTAACCTTACTTTATACCAGTTCCTCTCCTCCATTGCTATCCCCTGAACCCCCTTAGCATGTAAGCCTAAGAGTCCAGCTGTTTGTAGATCACCTTCTTAAGAGCTGACTACAACAGTGCAACTTTTGGCAGGGCCCTCTACCCATTTGATCCCTATAATTGTTTTGTTGTACTCTGCATTTGTTTATAGCACTGCGGAATCTGTTGGTGCTCTACAAATAACCAATAATAATAATAATAAATAATAATAATAACTTCCTGCAACCAGTATAATTTAACTAAAACTAAATCAATAAAAAACATCATGTATATTTATAAACAACACAATTAACTACTGTACATGTCACCCTATACAAGGATCAAAAGTTTTTGTGATTCTATCAAAAGTTAAATTGTAGTTTGTGTATCTAACAACTTATATATCAGTCTCATGATCTATAAAATCTTCAGACAAAAGCAAACATTAATAAGACTAATATGATTCTCATCACTAGTTGCTGAGGTCAAGTGATCGGAGCATTAGCCTATGTATTCATCTAGGACTCTGAGGTTCCCACACCATATGAAAAGGAGCAGCCCTAGAGAACTGAAATCCAATTTGTGGCTGGACTGATACACTTTGCCATATTTTCATTATACAATCTTTTGATACATTACATCTTTTGGGTTACCATTAGCACCCCCCTAGAATTTAGTCACTAAGCCTTATACACAGAGTTTTACCAATATATACAGTATGTTGCCATTCATTGCTAGATTTCACAACTTACTACTGATGATTGTTGGGGAAAACCAGAAGAAACTAACCTTGTTATTAAAGGTGTACTTTCATTGTTTTTGTATAATTTTAGAATCATTCTATCAAGATTCAAAACATACCAATACAGCAGAGGCTTCTCCATTGCTTTCCATCACTTTTAGGTCAACAGTTTAAATACTGGATGCTCATTCATATTTGCTAGAAACCAAATTCCAGTTATTGTCCAGTGGGGATTATTCTTTTCACATGTTAATAAAGTAGAGTGAAATGGTGGAATGGGGGATGTTCGGCTGCTTTTCATTATGTATTCTAAAATTTATTGGCCAGATTACAAGTGTTGTGCTAAATATATTTTTTGCATTCTTACCAACAACGTTAATAGCAAACTTTTAATGTGGGCGGGTTAGCGCACGTATTACAAGCTAAAAGTAAAAAGTTACCTTTTAACGCTTATAAAAATGTATTAATATTTATATGAGTAATTTTTATCAGAAACTGTATATATGTGTTACACTTTATTTTAATGTATTATTGTGTTTGGTACACAATTATTTTTAACCCTTAAACTTTACACTACGGGATATATTTATCATAGTGCGAGTGGACATGATACGATGTAGCGGCATTTATCATTGCACCAGCAGTTCTTATGAACTGCTGGTGCAATGGCGCAACCCAGAGATTTGCAGACAATCGACCACTAGCAGGGGGTGTCAATATGTGTCGAATACAATCGGGTTGATTTCTGTCCACAGCCTCAGAGCAGGTAGACAATTTATGGAGCAGCAGTCTTTAGACCGCTGCTTCATAACTTCTTTTTCCGGTGAGCCTGAAGGCTCGCACGGAAACAGGGGCATCAAGCTCCATACGGAGCTTGATAAATCGGCCCCTATTTCTTCAGTCTCGCTAATGCGATTATTTTGTTTGTGCTCAAGTACACCAGATTACTTTCAATTTATAAGCACAAGTTAGCAAGGTTGTGATATTGCTTGCCGTGACCTTTAGCATTCCACTTGTAATCTAGCCCATTGTGTTTTCTGTTTAGTGCTTAACAAGTGGCAATGAGAACCAAAATGAAGCTTGAAAAAAAGTATCTGAAGTTGAAGAGCAAGGACTTCTATCTAATGATGCTATCAATTAAACAATGGCTTCAATTAAAACTGAGTAAACAGCAGCTCTGGAGCTGAGGCAGGGAATGACATTTAAATAAAGATTTCATGGTTAAAGGGACTGTATACACCAATTTTCATTTAACTGCATGTAATAGACAATACTATAAAGAAGAATATGCACATATACTGATCTAAAAATCCAGTATAAAACCTTTTAAAAACTTACTTATAAGCTACCAGTTTATAAGTGTTAAAGAGGTTGGGCTGGGACACCAACTTAAAGGGGCTGAAAAAGCAGAAAGAGCAGACCATCCCCTGCATATGAAAAGTCCCATTACACAAACAGGAACAAGCAGGAATCTGTAGACTTCAGTCTACATTTAATACTTTGTGGCTTGATTAGCACAATGTTATCAAAAAAATAAGAAAAAACTATTCATTGTTACAAAAACTCTCCCAGATGGACTATATAATTGAATTATCTACAAAACATTCATGCAAAGAAAAATTGAGTGTACAATGTTAAGTGAGGGTCTCTAGTGTATTCTTGTGGTTAGTGCAGTCTCTTTGGGTGGTGAATGTTTTTGTGATAAGATTCTTTCGGGTAGAGAGTTCCAATGGTTTTACCCTTGCAGTGAATAGTGTTTACAATGGGTAGGTGGAGAATACATTATTGGCTGAGGGACAATAAAGGTCGACAATACTGGGTTTTGTTGTAACTATAGTTGTTGGAAATCTAAAAGAAATGGTATCTCACTGGTGGAGTTTGGAAGTGATTGAGTTTGGCAATATTGAGCTGAAAGAATTTAGCAACCAGGGGACAGCAATATTACAATGGTAAGTGTATTTAACCCCCATAATGCTTCATACTAGTATCATGGTGTTTATTAGTGTGCCATATTTTTAACTTTGGATATTCATAAACGTTTTAGTAAACATAGGAATTCAGATTTTCTAAAAAAAATATATAAATAATTTTGCCTTCTATATTGTAAACATTTGTTTAGCCATTAACAATTAAAACTTCACCCAAAATAAAATGGCACTAGAGACACAAGAAACATTCTTTACCCATTAGTATACGGTGTTCAGAGAACCAAAAAATTCATTTTCATTAAGTGATTTTCTGTAGTGATAAAACATGTTATTCCTATTATATTTTGCATTTTGGTTAGAACTTACATTTCCCAAATGCATATTTTACAGCTGTGTCTAACAATGAAAATACACAGTTTTAATTGTTATTGAGTTTCTTAAAATGCTATTTCTGTGTTATGCCTATTAGTCAGAATATGTGTAACCAAAAAAGAAATATGTTGCCTGCTTGAAATTAAGTCCTTCCATTAGCACTTCTTGCTTTTAGTTTATTTACTTCAAACCATCTATGATATTTCAAGGACCCTTCGCTTTTGCTCTGAATCCGTAACCTTCTGTATGCTTCAAGTTAATTGTTTTTATTGACAAATTAAATGTTTTTCTTTACTCTAAGTGCATCTTAAGCTGCAATGAAGTATTGAGATTTCCTTGTTTTCACACTTCCAAACAAGCTTTTTAAATAGCAACTATTAATCCAGATGCTTCGACCTCTCTGAATTCTAATGTATGTCTTGGGTGTTTATGTTTCAGCAATTTAAATGACTATTTCACTAAATTTGTTTGAATTCAGATTATTGGTAACCACTTAACTTACTCATTTAGCATTTTCCTTTGACAACACAACCTGGGCTCGCAGTTTCACATCTGCTCATATTATAACGTGCCTCTAAGCATGTATTATAATGTACAGGTAGAAAGACGCTTTCTAGACCCATACAACGTATGTAGGTCTATTCTGTTTGATGTATAAAATAAATTATAGATTATACAGATAGAAACAAAATGTCAAAGTTAAAAAAGTGAAATAAAAACTTCCTTTTAAAGGGAGGATGCAGCCTGCTTCAGCTTCTCCCTTTGCTGAACACCTCCAAAGAAAGGAAAAAAATCCACAATAGTATATGGGTGAACAAAGATACTAAATGGAAGGTACACTAAAATAGTTAATGTAAAAACAAATTAAAAACATTATTATAAATCTTCCTTTTGCACTAACAGGCTTACATTATAATCTGTTATTGGAATAGGCCCCCAATAATATTTACTTACCAAGATTCAAAATACCCGATCACAGGTATTTATTCACACATAAATATACTTTCCACACCACCATTTGATTGCCGATGCCATGTTCTCTTTTAAGAAGTCAATATTACAATGTGTTCTCTTATGTACGTCTCTTTGGTTTCCAAATCACATGATTATGTTGACTAATCCAAATCTTTTAATTTCATAGAACTCATTTCATTCTCGGTGCAAAGTTTATTTGTCCCATTCCAGGTAATTTTAGTGTGCAAAGTTCCCAATAAGGCCCATAATCATTAAAAAGCGTAATGGAGTTCAACGTTACTTGAAATACAATATGCTACATAGAATGAAAAAGTGAAATGTAAATATAGTTTACTTAAATACCTCTTTAAAGTGAAATATATATTTATGTGAAAGAGATATGACATCATAACTCAAAACTTAAATTAAAATAATCATGGTTACATTTTATAATCATCCATATGTATATATGTGAAATATACTATAAAGAAATACCTCTAATACATTGCCAACAAAAAGAAAGAACAAATACCAATATAAATATTCTAATCCTATAGTGTATAACTAATATTCCATTATTATCTAATCCCAGAGGGCAAGATTACAAGTAATGTGTTATGACTTTTTTTGCGCACAATATGGTCTTTTAGCAATTAATTTCCATTGCACAGCTATTACAAGTTTTGAAAAATTGTGATTGCGCACTTGCATTCGCCTTTTAAGCAACAATCCTTTCCGCACTCGAAGAGCTGGAGTTAACAGTTTTGTGCAACATAAAAGTTTCACAAAACACTTATATTAACACTGTCTAATAAAAATTATATAAAAAAAAATATTGGGCTCAAAGATACGAGATCTTGGGTGTTAGAAACAAAAAGCTGATGCAGGGATTTTACATTTACATACATACACATACATAGAGAAACATGGATTTATATGTATAGACATACCTTTAAATATGGAGATAATGAAAATATTTTACATTACAATCTTATGCACATTAATCAATATCTCAGATGGATTTTCAAAGAGATATTCGCATATAGATCTAGAGATATAAAGACATATATATATATATATTCATATACATATCTCGCTATAAATAGATATATCAGTCCAAAAATCATTATATATATATATATATATATATATATATATATATATATATATATATATATATATATATATATATATATATATATATAGTTTTTTTTATTATTATTGAAATAATCCCATTTTCATCTACACTTTTCGAGGAGACTATGTTAAGGGCTTGGCACAACATATTAGAGTTTTTGTGTGTTTTTTTTCTATTTCAAACTGAACCAAGAACTCCTTTCTTGAGTGTGGCTCTAGGCATGTGATATATATACAGGACACAGTGAAAGTACCGATATAACAGGAGATAAGACTCACCTTTCTTTGTGGCCATCGCTTGTCTCACTACAGGTGCTCCCACACAGAAGATTACTCTCCAGTCTGATTCCGTTTGTCGCGTAAGGGCAGAACTACTGATCTGAACTTCCGCTTCAATGAAGTAGTGCTCATATCCTGACCTAAAGTCTACTTCTACTTTCATATGTTCTCCATAGAGTACAAACCACGGCTAAGTAACAGTGTTCCAATTCTATATTGATCTCTGAGGTTATGGTGTGCAAATGTATAGTTTTAAACTAATCAAGTATGTGATATATATTGCTTGTAGCTTCTGTGCATTAACACTCTGCTCACAATTGGTAATAGATACAAATGTTTCCAATGTATATAACGATATCGTGCAAACAGCTGAGCAAGTGAAATTCATTCACACAGTACATTAATGTAGCAAAAATCTTCAGGCTTTAAGTAATCAAAGATGGTAATGATACCTTAGTAATAAGTAGATTCATCAATGTATCCCCACACCGGACTGTGCTCTGTAGATTCAGACACTATTGCCCATCCGGTCCTACGTCTGCAGGGAGGGGAGACAAACTGCCAAGCCTCTGTTGCTCTGTATGCGGATCAGAACGCCGTACACACCTAAAGTCAGTCTTTCTGCAACAGCTTACAAAAACAATATAGGTGCAACCACTTCCTAACCCGTATTCGAGGAGGATAGCAAATGTTGTTCTCACCCGGCTCCTCTTCACTGTGTGATTGGTCAGCGAGTTTGGGATCTTACCTCCCTGGTGAGTTGTCAATCAAACACACTGCTTAATATCCACAGTGTTGAAGCTCAAGTCAGGTAGTTAGTAAATGCATCAAAAGTCAGTAAAAACCAAGCGAACCTCAAGACACTGAAAATTTTTTATATTTATTCATTAATGGGTCAGTGCCACTTTAAGGATCACAGCTTTTTGTAATTGTTCTTAGTACAAGTGCTATATAAGTATCAGATTACCAGGTGTAACAGTAAGTCTATAAATATGGCGTACATCACCGAAACAAGTAAGACATGTTCATTTTGTTGATCCTTTGATGATTTTATGGTTTTACTTGTTTGTCCATGAATGAATAAATATACATTTTTATCAGTGTCTTGAGGTTTGCTGTGTTTTTACTGACTTTTGATGATTTTTTTTCTATTTGCCTTCTCCACTGACTTCTATGGGGAATACGTGAACGTGTACGCGATTTAGCTGTTTACATTAACTCGACTTAACATGAACGCAAAATTAGTTATTTCTCAACTTGTAATAGCTGCACAACCCCAAATGCGAAAAAGCCATAATGTGCGCTGTGTTTTCACAACTGATTTGTCGCGCGACTTGTAATCTTGCCCATAGTGTATAACTAGGTTTAAGACATAAAAGCTGTTACCCTAATGTCTTTGTTTAAATCCCATTCTCCATAACCTTTTAGATTATAAATCCACCATATTTCCCTTTTCAACTATTGTGATTCCAAATCAAAATCACCTCCTCCAGTGTATTTTAACCTTTTCAATACCTATCCATTATATTGAGGAATCTTGAAAATATTCACAACTATTATAATGTATTGGAACTCTATGATCTTTTTTTCGTCAATTTTATTTAGATGTTCTAATATCAGAATAACAGGTTCAGAGGTATATAACGTTCATAGTTTTAAAACTTATTAAAGATTTGATTTCATATTCTTTCCCTGTCATAGATTATTTAAAAAACATTATATACCCATTTTTATGGTCACAGGCTTTACATCTCCCACATGTGCAAACCCTGTTAATCGATTCAAGAAGACATTCATTTTGGGATTCATTTGTTTAATCAGAGAAGGTGATAAATCAGTTTTAATTATTTTAGCTTTCCTAAAAATAACTTGCTGTTTTTCAGGTATTATGGGCTAGATTACAAGTGGGTCACTAAGGATTAGCATACCTGAAACAAAGTTATAGGGAATATTACAAAACAAAATTACTGTATTAACACAACACATAGAAAGTCTGGCACTCTCTTGCAAACACACAGCTAGATTAAAAGCTGTTAGACAGAGTTAGTTACAGCATTTGGCCAAATGGTGATAGGCCCAGAACCACATCAAGGTCTCCTTCTCCCTGATTCCCTAACCAACAGCCACAAAATGCATGCCTTCAAACGAACACACCAAGATACAAACAAGGGTGACACTAGCTCTTTGCATTTTCCCTAGACAGATACAAAACATGGAAATGGACCGCACTCTCACTGGGAACACATCCTATGACCCTGCAAAACTCACAACCCTGTGTGCTCACCAGCACTCACAAACACCTGCAAAGCTCTCCATTTTGCTTTTACTCTAGCTGTGTGCTTGCAAGAGAGTGTTAGACTGTCTGAGTCCCTGAGAGCTGTCTGTGAGTGCTGGTGAGCACCCAGGGCTGTGAGTTTTGCAGGGTCTTAGGATGCGTACCTAGTCTGGTTTGAGAGTGCAGTTCATTCCCATATATATATATATATATATATATATATATATATATATATATATATATATATATATACTGTATATATGTGCACTTTTGAACCCTTTCCACTCAAATACCTTCATTTTTTATTATATACTGTAATGTGTTTTTGTGTTTTTAATAGAGATATTCCAATATTCTACACTTAGAAGAAAATGTTATCTTTATTTTTAAATATTTATTTCTATTTATATCTGTATACATATCTATACCTGTATATATTCATATAGACATATAGGCATAATAAAATATGTGTGTGTGTGTATATATGTAACTACCTTCAGCTTTAGCACAGTTGGTCTAGCGCGGTATGAGGTTAGCACACGGTCAAAAGGGTTTCTTTTTGAACAGAGCACTCTATTGAACTATGGGGGAAAGAACACGGTCTTGATATGCAAAGTCCTTAAGTTAGCCTGCATTGAGTTTTGCTTGCACGCGTTTTACTTTGAACTTGTAACATGCGCACTAACCCGGCAGGGTGGTTAGCAGTAATTAGTCCCCCACTTGTAATCTGGCCCTATGTGTTTAACACCTCATCATTCCTTTAAAATCTCCTAATGTTTTCTAATGATCTTATTTATTCTCCCAAATTCTTTGTTAAAAGTTGTATCAAATGGAGCAAAATATACATCTCTTTTCTTGTCAGAGATCTTTTAGCAATGTTTTTCTTTAAAATACCTATTTTATTCCTAACATGTTCTAAGTTTCTTGGACAAAAAGCTTTCTTTATAAATCTGTCCATTAATAAAATGGATTGTTGTTCATAATCCTTAAAACCACTACAGTTTCTTTTAATTCTCAAGAACTGGCCACTCAGATTAGCTTTAAGTCAATTTGGGTAATTAAAAGCTATCAGTCCTAATTTATATGTTGTTATCACATTTTTTTAAATGAGGTCTATTCAGAATATTTATCATACTGAATTCTAATGTCCAAATCTATAAAATTAATTTCTTTTCTATGTATTACTGTAGTGAGTTTGAGAGAAGGGGTATTATAATTCACATACTTAATAAATTGAACTAATTGATCCATATTCCCCGGTCATGTACATATCGCATTATCAATGTATCTATGCCAGAACACCAGATTAACAGTATATTGATTATTGTTCCAGCTGTTATCGGTCTCATAATAGTCCATAAAAATGAGACGTACCTGAGAGAATAAAATGTAATATCGACTGCTTAAAAGAAAACTGAATGTATAGCTATTTTGATTGGCTTTTCCAGTCATGTGGTCGGTGATAAAATGGAAGTGTGGAAAGTATATTTATGTGTGAATAGATACCTGTGATATGAATCTTGGAAAGTAAAGATGATTGGGGTCCAATTTGGATAACAGAATGGATAATAATGTAATGTAAAGGAATATTTCTAATACTGGTTTTAATTAGTTTTTTTAGTTGTATACAATTTTCATATATAATTTGTTATAAATACTTTTTATTACATTGTTTTTCTAACTGTGATTAAAAATAAAAATTCCTTTTGCATTAATGGATAGTAAGGGATATTAAGGCTAATTTTAATTGCAAACCTTTTTTGCCAAAAGTGTGAATTTGCGCTTGGTGATAAATTAGGTTGGAAGAGTATTTTATTATATAATGTGCAGAACTGATTTCTGTATTATAGCTCTTTTATTCTCTTGAAAAAGACAGTTAAAACACGTATACAGATTTTTTTTAATGAAAAACCGTGGTGCATGTGCTTTATTTTTTTAATAAATGAAGCAAATTACTGCATGAATCGTCTGTGGTTACCTTCTATTACACTATTGTGGATTGTTTTCTTCCTTTTCATTTTTTGTGTGTAGACCTGTCTTATCCACAAGAGAGGTCTACGCAGCTACATTTCTCCAGCTATTCTGTTTGAGATGTGCTATACCTTGAACAATCTTATCAAAACTGAATGGACATTAAATTAAAAACAATGTATATGTTCTATGTAATAAAATGTATTATAAAATGCATCAAATTGGTTTTTGAAAAATGTATGTTTCATGTAGACATGTGTGTTTCGTTTTGGACAAATTCAGAATTTGGACGAATTTTGGCCGATTCAGCGATTCAGATGCATCCAAATTTCCGAATCGGCACATCACAAAAAAATTCTGAAAAATTCTGAAAATGAATAAATTAGTTTATGAATTTTCAGATCCATTATTCATATTTAAGGTGTTATAAGGTATTAACCCCTAAACCACCATTCCCGACATCGCCAACACTAACTAAACCTATTAACCCCTGAACCACCATTCCAAAACATCGCTGACACAAACTAAACCTATTTACCCCCAAACTGCTACCCCCCACATTGTCGCCACTAAATAAAACTATTAACCTCTAAACCGTACCCCCCCAACTCGCCAAGACTAAATAAACCTATTAACCCCTAAACCGCCATTCCAAAACATTGCCAACACTAACTAAAACTATTAACCCCTAAACCGCCACTCCCAAATATCGCCAATACTAACTAAACCTATTAACCCCTGAACCACCATTCCAAAACATCGCTGACACAAACTAAACCTATTTACCCCCAAACCGCTACCCCCCACATCGTCGCCACTAAATAAAACTATTAACCTCTAAACCGTACCCCCCCAACTCGCCAAGACTAAATAAACCTATTAACCCCTAAACCGCCATTCCAAAACATTGCCAACACTAACTAAAACTATTAACCCCTAAACCGCCACTCCCAAACATCGCCAATACTAACTAAACCTATTAACCCCTAAACCTCCGCCCCCCACATCGCAACAACCTAAATTAAAATATATTAACCCCTAACTTTAAACCCTAACCTTAACCCTAACCCTAACCCTAAATCTAACACTTAATATAAAAATACCAAACATCACAAAACAAAATCAAGGTGAAATAAATGTGATGACTCAAAAAGAATCATAAAAGCAACATAAATAAAATGTGAAAAAAATAAATTGAAAGTTCATATAAGGATATGCGTATTCTTGCTGGGACTCTTCTGTTTCTTTGTATCCTTAGAATTTCTCAGAGAAAAGAGAAAGAAATTGCAACATAGTGTGATTCTGTAACAATATCCAGAATATATATCAACACACCCACTTTATACTGGTGGGTAAACAGTACTCTCACGGCAATGTAGTAAAAAAGAATTTATTAAAATACAATAAAAGCGTCACAAATGCTTAACATAACACCTATCACAGAGGTTAATAGAGCAGTAAATGCTTGTTATTGCTCACAAAAGCAAACTCCACTGAAGGATGCAAGCGGATTCGGGCAGCAGAGACTTAACCGCTAAACCATCCAACCTGACCACAGATGGGAGTAGCTCCTCCTTCCGGTGTAAGAGAAAGTGTATAGACGCACAAGAGAGTAAAAAGTTCCAGTTCCGACGATCGTTTCGCTCTGTAAGCTTTTTCAAGGAGATTGAAAAAGCTTACAGAGCGAAAATTACCCCCCTTTAAAAAAAAAAAAAACCCACACCAAAAAAAAAAAAATCCCTGATCTATAATAAACTACCAAGGGCCCTTTTGTAGGGAATTGCCCTAAAGAAATCAGCTCTTTTCTTACAAAAGAAAAACACAAAGACCCACTAACATTACAATCCCCCCCCCAAACCCACAAAATAAAAATAAAATTAAAGCTAATCTACCCATTGCCCTGAAAAGGGCATTTGTATGGGCATTAAGGGCAATATATATATATATATATATATATATATATATATATATATATATATATATATATATATATATATATATATATATATACTGTATATATATGTGTGTGTGTGTTTTCTTTACATATTCCATTCTCCACATTTATTTTATTTTTCCCATATATATATATATATATATATATATATATATATGGGAGTCAAAGGGTAAACAGCGCTTATGGAGATTCTTAAAAACTGAATAATATTAAAATCTCGGCAGTGTTGGTGGGTAAAGAAAAAAAAAAAAAAAAGGGAAGAGAAGTATATGAATATACGTATATATATTAGAGTCTTTGATAGGATATTGGAATCCTAGTGTAATGAAGGCGTAATAGATACCCTTACCAAAAGTTACCTCAATCCTATGAGGTAAGTTTGCCGCATTGGAGGATGTATCTAGTGGTTGAATGAATCCTGGATGTTCTGGTCTGTATAAAATCGCTGCCTCTTGGAGTAGAATGGGATGTGGGTCCCCTTTGTGCTGGTTTCTTTAGGAAACTTCCTGTATTTATTGCCTCTTGGAGCTTGGTTTTCTTGTCTTGGTATGAAAAGTGGCACTCTTAGTATAAGAAGTGCAAACGAGCAGGCTGACCTTTAACAGCAGTCAGTACGCTGGAAGGACGAAATCTTAATAGCAACAGGAACGGCTGCTGGCTCTCCACAAGGGGAAAGGTAACTCCTTCAATCTGTGTGTGGCTGTCGGAATTGCTCTGACAGGGGGCCGGATGAATGATGAAGACGTATGCACTGCAGCTACAGGATGTCAGAGCAGGTGACGTGGTTACAGGGTACTTATTTCTTTTTTCTTTTCTTATTTTTTCTTCATTTTCCTTAGAGTTGTGTCAGCAGATACAAAACTCACGTCTGTGGTACACAAAGATATTTCCTTCCTTCCTAGTACTGTGTGCATAAAATATTTCCAAGCAAGCCACTGTTTCCACTCACTGACACTGAATGGTAACATTCTACTTAATTCTATATATATATATATATATATAATATATGTTTTTCTTTACATATTCCATTCTCCACATTTATTTTATTTTTCCCATATATATATATATATATATATATATATATATATATATATATATATATATATATATATATATATATATATATATATATATATATATATATATATATATATATATATATATATATATATATATATATATATATATATATATATATATATATATATATATAATATATATGTTTTTCTTTACATATTCCTTTCCCCACATTTCTTTTATTTTTCCTCCTACTAGCATAAGTTATTCTAGCTCTGAGAATATTAATGTAACGAAAAGTGTTTCATTTTCTTCATGAAACCTTTCATATACATAACAGTTTTACTCCCAACGGCATCTCTATTCTTTAGTATGATTCTTCACACTAGGACAAACTGTTAAAGACATAGTTGTGTTTCAATCTAACATTTGATGATCTTCACTGTTTCCATATGGAGAAGTCATTGGCCTGCACAGCAGTTTGCCATAAGAGGAGAGTCACACAAAGAGCCTCATCACAGAAAAAATATTCCTCAATCAAGGCCTGATTATTGGTAGCAAACCCCTACGCAGAACATCTTCACTTTAAATAAGTGTCACTCAGATCCTCATTATCGAAAATGCTTTACGTGCAAAAAATAGCATACTGAGTCAGAGCATAGGTAAAAAAATAAAACCGTATAATACCAAAGTCAAAGTCCAAGAACAATTTACAGTGAAGTATAGAAAACTAAAAACTAATATTCAATCAAGAAATATTTAATACAACATACCTAAAAGTACGTTTCTCCATAATGAACCTTGATTTTTGTGTTCTAAACCCAAGTAGCACCCTAAGGGTTTTTGTAATGGGCAATGTATATACAGATATAGAAAAAACTTTAAATTATATGTTAAATGCAAAGTAAAATTGTATTCAATAGTTAGCAAATCAAGATACATTTTGTTTCTATAATTTTGGTTATTTTTGCATATATCATGAAGTCACTGGGACATGCTTGGTCACGTGGTCTACCAGACCAATGGTGTAAATTCATAGGCACTCATGAGGTTGACCTCAAAGGCATTATCATGTTCAAAATGTATCTTTCCTACTGTTTCATTATTGGGTGTTAGTGCCATTATCATCTATAGAGGTGCCTACTACATGATATCTCAGACATCAAACATGCTATGGTTTATGTATATATATATATGATTGAAAACATTAGCATTTTTGTTTTATTATGGTAAAGTAGACTCACTGGATAGAATGAGAGGTGATTCCAGCAGTTGGCTATGGACATTCCAGGGCATTCTAGAAGCATTCAAATATTTTTTTCACCTACACCTTGATGCAGCATGAGAAAATCATATAAAACGTTTATGCCCATATAACGCATTTCAACTCAAAGCTGTGACTCACTATTTTAAAACTGGTAAAGTAGCCTTTTGTCTTATGTAAATGTCTGTGAAAACCTCCACAAAAGCCTGTGACAAGTATTATTATAGTTTTAGTGATGTTTACCCAATACAAAAGTAAATAACATTTAAAATTGAATGCATTTATAATATATGTAATTTGCTTAACTCATTAATGCATTTGGAATCACTTCTAAGAGATTAGAAAGGCAAACAAAAAGAAATAAAAAATCAATGCAATAAACACAGAGATGATTTGCAGGTGAATTGTAGGTGAGTATAATTCTTTCATTATCTATGCATTTATGCATTATCAAGGGTCAAACCCAATACGTATCTCCTGTAAGAGGAACTGAGTTAGCCCTAAACAATGCATAGTTAATTCTGCATACAATTCACCTGCAATTCTCATTTATTGGGGGGTAGTTATCAACGTGTCTACTTTACCTGCCTTCGCCGGTCCAATACGCCCGCCTAAGCTTGCCTACCTTCGCCGCCGCGGACCTGCAAAATTTCGCAGGTAAGTTTGTATTTATTTAACTAGGTACAATAGCTATTAAATAGTTATTAACTATTTAATAGCTTACCTAGCTAAAATAAAGATAAATTTACCTGTGGAATAAAAACTAACCTAAGTTACAATTACACCTATCACTACACTATACTTTAATAAATTATTCCTATTTAAAACTAAATACTTACCTGTAAAATAAACCCTAAGATAGCTACAATGTAATTAATAATTGCATTGTAGCTATTTTAGGATTTATATTTATTTTACAGGTAACTTTGTATTTATTTTAGCTAGTTAGAATAGTTATTAAATAGTTATTAACTATTTAATAACTACCTAGCTAAAAGAAATACAAAATTACCTGTAAAATAAATCCTAACCTAAGTTACAATTAAACCTAACACTACACTATCATTACATTAATTAAATAAATTAAATACAAATAACTACAATTAAATACAATTACATAAACTAACTAAAGTACAAAAAATAAAAAAAGCTAAGTTACAAAAAATAAAAAAAATAAGTTACAAACATTAAAAAAATATTACAACAATTTTAAGCTAATTACACCTAATCTAAGCCCCCTAATAAAATACCAAAGCCCCTCAAAATAAAAAAATTCCCTACCCTATTCTAAATTTAAAAAGTTCAAAACTCTTTTACCTTACCAGCCCTTAAAAGGGCCTTTTGCGGGTCATGCCCCAAAGAAAACTGCTCTTTTGCCTGTAAAAGAAAAATACAACCCCCCCAACATTAAAACCCACCACCACATACCCCTAATCTAACCCAACCCCCCCTTAAATAAACCTAACACTACCCCCTGAAGATCATCCTACCTTAATAGTCCGTCAGGAAAGAAGGATGTTCCGCGTCATAGGGATGAAGATGGATCCTGAAGAAAGAAGATTGAAGACCCCGCTTGGAAGATGACATCGCCCGGATGGAAGACTTCTTCAGCGCCGCTTGGAAGATGACATCGCCCGGATGGAAGACTTCTTCTGCGCTGCCTGGAGGATCACTTCATCGGATGGAAGACTTCTTCAGCGCCACTTGGAGGATCACATCTGCCGCTCCGGATCTCCTCTTCGGTTCCATCGGTGGGTCGGCTGGCTGAAGACAACTCAAGGTAGGATGATCTTCAGGTGGGTAGTGTTAGGTTTATTTAAGGGGGGTTTGGGTTAGATTAGGGGTATGTGGGTGGTGGGTTTTAATGTTGGGGGGGTTGTATTTTTCTTTTACAGGCAAAAGAGCAGTTTTCTTTGGGGCATGCCCCGCAAAAGGCCCTTTTAAGGGCTGGTAAGGTAAAAGAGTTTTGAACTTTTTTTAATTTAGAATAGGGTAGGGAATTTTTTTATTTTGGGGGGGTTTGTTATTTTATTAGGGGGCTTAGATTAGGTGTAAGTAGCTTAAAATTGTTGTAATATTTTTTTAATGTTTGTAATTTATTTTTTTTATTTTTTGTAACTTAGCTTTTTTTATTTTTTGTACTTTAGTTAGTTTATGTAATTGTATTTAATTGCAGTTATTTGTAGTTAATTTATTTAATTAATTTAATGATAGTGTAGTGTTAGGTTTAATTGTAACTTAGGTTAGGATTTATTTTACAGGTAATTTTGTATTTCTTTTAGCTAGGTAGTTATTAAATAGTTAATAACTATTTAATAACTATTCTAACTAGCTAAAATAAATACAAAGTTACCTGTAAAAAAAATATAAATCCTAAAATAGCTACAATGTAATTATTAATCCAATCCAATCAGCCAATCAGATTGAGCTCGCATTGTATTGGCTGTTCCGATCAGCCAATAGAATGCAAGCTCAATCTGATTGGCTGATTGGATCAGCCAATCGGATTGAACTTGATTCTGATTGGCTGATTCCATCAGCCAATCAGAATATTCCTACCTTAATTCCGATTGGCTGATAGAATCCTATCAGCCAATCGGAATTCGATGGACGCCATCTTGGATGACGTCATTTAAAGGAACCGTCATTTGGCGAGTAGGTGTCGGTTGAAGAGGATGTTCCGCGTCGGTTGGAAAGAAGATGGCTCCGCTCCAGAAGAAAGAAGATTGAAGATGCGGCTTGATAGAAGACTTCATCCCAATGATGGACTTCCGACTTCAGCCCAATGATGGATTTCTTCAGCCGCCGCTTGGATCCAGACTTCAGCCCGAGGATGGACGTCACTCTTCAGCCCCCCGCTTGGGCTTGGATCAACACTTCCGAGGACCGATTGGTGAACCTGGTATGGTGAAGATAAGGTAGGAAGATCTTCAGGGGCTTAGTGTTAGGTTTATTTAAGGGGGGTTTGGGTTAGATTAGGGGTATGTGGGTGGTGGGTTGTAATGTTGTGTAATTGTATGTGTTTTTTTTACAGGCAAAAGAGCTGAATTTCTTGGGGCATGCCTCGCAAAGGGCCCTGTTCAGGGCTGGTAAGGTAAAAGAGCTTTGAACTTTTTTAATTTAGAATAGGGTAGGGCATTTTTTATTTTGGGGGCTTTGTTATTTTATTAGGGGGCTTAGAGTAGGTGTAATTAGTTTAAAATTGTTGTAATAATTTTCTAATGTTTGTAAATATTTTTTTATTTTTTGTAACTTAGTTCTTTTTTATTTTTTGTACTTTAGTTAGTTTATTTCATTGTAGTTATTTGTAGATATTTTATTTAAATAATTTATTGATAGTGTAGTGTTAGGTTTAATTGTAGATAATTGTAGGTATTGTATTTCATTAATTTATTGATAGTGTAGTGTTAGGTTTAATTGTAGATAATTGTAGGTAGTTTATTTAATTTATTTATTGATAGTGTAGTGTTAGGTTTAATTGTAACTTAGGTTAGGATTTATTTTACAGGTCATTTTGTAATTATTTTAACTATTTTAGCTATTAAATAGTTCTTAACTATTTAATAGCTATTGTACCTGGTTAAAATAAATACAAAGTTACCTGTAAAATAAATATAAATCCTAAAATAGCTATAATATAATTATAATTTACATTGTAGCTATATTAGGATTTATTTTACAGGTAAGTATTTAGCTTTAAATAGGAATAAGTTATTTAATAAGAGTTAATTTATTTCGTTAGATAAAAATTATATTTAACTTAGGTGGGTGTTAGTGTTAGGGTTAGACTTAGCTTTAGGGGTTAATACATTTATTAGAATAGCGGTGAGGTCCAGTCGGCAGATTAGGGGTTAATGTTTGAAGTTAGGTGTCGGCGATGTTAGGGAGGGCAGATTAGTAGTTAATACTATTTATTTTAGGGTTAGTGAGGCGGATTAGGAGTTAATAACTTTATTATAATAGCGGTGCGGTCCGCTCGGCAGATTAGGGGTTAATAAGTGTAGGCAGGTGGCGACTTTGTGGGGGGCAGATTAGGGGTTAATAAATATAATATAGTGGTCGGCGGTGTTAGGGGCAGCAGATTAGGGGTACATAGGGATAATGTAAGTAGCGGCGGTTTACGGAGCGGCAGATTAGGGGTTAAAAAAATATGCAGGGGTCAGCGATAGCGGGGGCGGCAGAATAGGGGTTAATAAGTGTAAGGTTAGGGGTGTTTAGACTCGGGGTACATGTTAGAGTGTTAGGTGCAGACGTAGGAAGTGTTTCCCCATAGACAACAATGGGGCTGCGTTCGGAGCTGAACGTGGCTTTTTTGCAGGTGTTAGTTTTTTTTTCAGCTCAAACAGCCCCATTGTTTTCTATGGGGGAATCGTGCACGAACACGTTTTTGAAGCTGGCCGCGTCCGTAAGCACCGCTGGTATCGAGAGTTGAAGTTGTGTTAAATATGCTCTACGCTCCTTTTTTGGAGCCTAACGCAGCCATTCTGTGAACTCTCAATACCAGCGGTATTTAAAAGGTGCGGCCAGAAAAAAGCCAGCGTTAGCTACGCACCCCTTTGGCCGCAGAACTCTAAATCTAGGCGTTAGGGTTTATTTTAAAGGTAAGTATTTCGTTTTAAATAAGATTAACTTAGTTAATAAGAGAAATATTATTTAGATTTATTTAATTAATATTTAAGTTAGGGGGGGTTTAGGGTTAGTGTTAGACTTAGGTTTAGGGGTTAATAATTTTATTACAGTGGCAGCGGTGTAGGGGGGCAGGATAGGGGTTAATAAATGTATTATAGGTGTAGGGGGGGCAGATTAGGGGTTAATAAGTTTAATATAGGTTGCGGCAGGGTCCTGGAGCGGTGGTTTAGGGGTTAAACTATTTATTTAGTTGCAGCGAGGTGCAGGATCAGCAGGATAGGGGTTAATAACTTTATTATAGAGGGCAGCAGTATAGGGGGGGGCAGGATAGGGGTTAATAGGTATCATGTAGGTGGTGGCGGGGTCTGGGAACGGCGTTTTAGGGGTTAATATATATATTATAATTGCGGCGGGGTCAGGGAGCGGCGTTTTAGGGGTTAATATGTATAGAGTAGCTTGCGGTGGTCTCCGGGAGCGGCGGTTTAGGGGGTAATAACTTTATTTAGTTGCGGCGGTGTAGGGGGGACAGATTAGGGGTGTTTAGACTCGGGGTACATGTTAGGGTGTTAGGTGCAGACATCTCCCATAGAAATCAATGGGATGTCTGGCAGCAGCGAACTTGTACTTTCGCTATGGTCAGACTCCCATTGATTCCTATGGGATCCGCCGCCTCCAGGGCGGCGGATTGAAAACCAGGTACGCTGGGCCGGAAAAGTGCTGAGCGTACCTGCTAGTTTTTTGATAACTAGCAAAAGTAGTCAGATTGTGCCGCACTTGTGTGCGGAACATCTGGAGTGACGTAAGAATCGATCTGTGTTGGACTGAGTCCGGCGGATCGAAGCTTACGTCACAAAATTCTACTTTTGCCGGTCTCTAGCCTTTGATAACTAGGGCGAATCAGCCTCGCCACAAATACGCTGTGGAATTCCAGCGTATTTGAGGTTGACGGCTTGATAACTACCCCCCATGGGCTCATCTTCAATTAAGGGCCAGATTACACTATTTAGCACTTTTGCTCATGCACAAACACCACAGAAGTAAACTTTTAACATGTGCAGGTTAGCACACGTATTACAAGTTGAATGTAAATTGTTTGTGCGAGAGTGAAAGACAACATACTTCAGATATAGTGACGTGTTAACTTCTCCCCATAGGATTAAATGGAAAAACTTTTGTTTGCATTCTGACCCGACACACATTAGACCAACTGTGTTAACAAAAAGGTAGTTATGAATCTTTTTCATTCCAATGTTCTTTACATAGTAGACAATTTTCTATTTATTTTTAAATATATATTTCTACATACAGTATACAACAGAAGTGAGTACACTACTGCACAATATCACTTAAATGTAAAATAATTCAAAATTGTATCACCTTACAGTAATTGCATTACTTCAAAGTTGAACAGTAGGGTATTTGCTCTCATGTAAAATTAAAAACTAACAGTTTAGGTTTTTCTTTATAAAAAATATAGGCCCCACAGTAGGAACTCAATGCAACAACAGCTAGTACACCTTTCATTACTAAGTCTCAGATCTTTTATTTTTTCAATACTTTATATTTCCACATTTATTTTTGATGACAGACTCAATCCTCCTCAGCATGGAGGATACCAGTGTTGTACATATTTCTAGAGAGATGTTCTGCCATTATTCAAAGACAAATTTTTTATGGCTGTTCTTTGCCTGTGGGGACATATTTGGCCAGATCATAGTTTTTACCTTTTCCTTCTTTAGAAACTCTTTTGTGATTTTGACAGTGTGCTTTGGATCATTATCATGCTGGAGTATTTCTCATCTGCCAAGCTTCTGGAGACTGGGAGTCATCTTGTCAGCCAGTATTTTAGTATATCCACAGGTATTAATGGAAACCATCTATAAATGTGATCTTCCCAACACCTATTGCACTCATACAGCGCCATATCATCACACTCCCACCTCTGTGCTTCACTGTTGGCACTATGCATTCACTGTTGTGGTCCTGGCAAGTTGGACCCCATCTGAGCCGAACAAATTTATCTTGGTCTCATCTGATCAAAGAATGTGCTCACAATATTCATTAGCTTCTTTTTATGCTCTTATAATGTTTAATTTTGCAGTTTTGTGCTGAGGAGCATACAATGATTTTTTTGTGGACACTGTCAATAGAGGTTGACATTATGCACTCTCTGAGATGTCCATTGATAACCCTTGACATTATGCACTTTTTGAGATGTCCATTGATAACCCTTGAGCTAGATTGTGCAAGTAGCGCACTGTTCATGTTGTCATTTTAGGGGGATGGCAACTGAGGCACTTATTAGTGGTACTATGTTTATTCTATACCTCCTGATTACTGGTTTACATTTTTCAATTCCTCTGGCAATTCTTTTCCATGTGGAGCAAACAAGCAGATAGACACAGCTCATAGGTCCAACAATGAGTATGTTCTGGTATTCACAGGTCATTTTATAACCATGTTCATGCAATTAGGCTAATTGGATATCACAGGTGTACTCAATTTAGTTTCTAAATTTTCTAACTTGTGTGTCTAATCACAGGTGTATTCATGTTTGATGCATTGAGTTTCTAGTTTGGGGCCTCTATTTTCAATATAAGTGTTTGTTTTTGGTGGTTTATAAGAAGAAATAATCAAGTTAGAAACAATGCAATTATTGAGAGATGATATGACATTTAAGTGATATTGCAAAAAGGTGTACTCACTTCTGTATATCTGATGCATTTATTATATATATATAAACTTTTGTTTTACTTGTTTTCAGGTATTTAAGGGGAAAGGGCTCCAAAGTATGGATCTATATGTGCATGTATACAAATGCGGGCATATCTCGTTTTATTGCGCTTCACTTGATTGTGCTTCACAAATATTGCTCTTTTACAAATTGAAGGTTTGTGGCAACCCTGTTTAGAGCAAGTCTATCGGCACCATTTTTCCAACATATATACACATATAAACACATAAATACACATGAACACACATATATACACACCTATATATACAAACCACCAGCAAAAAGATTATGACTCACTGAAGGCTCAGATGATGGTTAGCATTTTTTAGCAATGAAGTATTTTTTTTAATTCAGGTATGTACATTGTATTTTAAGATATAAAGCTTTTGCACACTTAATAGACTACAGTATAATGCAAATATAACTTTTATATGAACTGGGAAACAAATATATATATGTATATAAACACATTCACATTTTAGACATGTATATGTATGTATAAATATATATATATATATATATATATATATATACACTCACACACACAGTATAGCCCATTCCATTCAAATACCTTGTCATATACCATACACATTTTAGCCCTTATAACTTTTTTTATATTTATATGGACTTTTTTTATAGTGTAGATATAAGTGTAACACTTTGTCAGTATTTATTTGTTTTCTTTAAATTAATTTATAAGGCTTAATGCTTACCTTAACATACTCTGATTATTGCGCTAACCTGATCCTCTTCTTGCCAGGTCCCTGGCTGCGATAACAGGGGGTTTAGGGCCCCAGGTATTAAATAGCGTGCGGAAAGCATCTCAACTTGTCCGCATACGGACAGATTATCCGTTCTAGCCTTAAAAATCTGATGAGTGTGTAATAGCAGCCCCTTCACTTGCGCGATTGGTAAGATAGGACAGTTCAATCCATGAGAGTGAGCAAGCTCTTGTTGATTTATCTTCGCCACTGCTATACCAATGCCCTGAGTTGATCCTGGGACATCTGGTCTGTAGCCGATTGCATTCCCTCCTGAGCCACTGTAGGACTCAGGCTCTGTTTGAGAATGACTTATTCTACTGCCTGCTCTGGTTGGCTCTCTGGCTCCACCTCCCTGTCAGCTGCAGGCAGATACTCAATCAACACCCTATATAAATGACTTCCTGTGTTTGCCTGTGTATAGGGCTGTATTCCTGGGTGTGCTACTTCCATTCCTGTTTCCTGGACTTTGCCTTTGGATTCTGATTTGGTTCTGTTATCGCCCACAAGATTCTGACCTTTGGATTGGAAATTGTTTACCCCTTTGGATCCTGATTTGGCATTGTATTTAGCTTGCACTGTATTGACCTTTGGCCTGAACTAACATTGGTTTTGCCTTGCCCTCTGGTTATCTGTAGGGAGACAGGGAATCCCCATCTGTACAGGATCTTAAGAGCACGTAGGTGTGCGGTTATGCTCACAAAGTCCTTTCTTTTTTGTAGTGTCCTTGCTGAAAGATCCGGGAAGATTTGGATCTTCGTCTCTAGGTGTGAAAAGTGCTGTTGAGTTCTTGCAAAGCTCAAAAATGTTTCCCTGTCCCTAAAGCTTTGAAAGCAGGTTATATCTCTGGGAGAATGGTTTTCCCATAGCTTGGGACATAGGGATCTGTGTGCCCTCTTTAAGGGGATGTCTGAGATGACGATAGCCAGGGACTGAAGATCTCCTGAAGATAGTCATGGATAGCTTCTCCCAGAACTGTTTCGGGTACCCCATGGATTTGGAGGTTATTCCTCCTCGTTCAATTTTCTATGTTATCTATTTTGGCCTCCAGATCCAAGATCTGGGTTTGCTGGTGCATGATTGTCTGCGACATTATGTTCATATCTATCACCACTTCTTCCTGGTCATCTTCAAGTGCTTCTACACAGAAGCCTATCTCATTAATTTCTCTCTTTATGTCAGCACACTCTGTTTGATACATGATTTGAGCTGGCTAATAAACCTCTCCATAGCTTTAAAGGTTACAGGCCCATCTTCGTTCTGCGAGTCTGAGGTTGTCAGAGTTAATAGTTGCAAAACGTCAGCAGGATCTGACATGGTTTCTTCGTCACAGCTTGTTAAAGGGAGGTCGGCAGGGCCCTTCTTGCTTGTATTCTTGAAATAAGCATTAACTGTGCCTGTATTAAAGTTTGGAGGCCTGGTCGTCTTGTTTGTTTTGGAGGATTTGCGCTGCAACATTGTATGATTTGCCTAGACAGTGCTTATTCTGACCGTATTTTATTTATCTTTTGTATATAAAGTGAATCAGGAATGACCGTGCTAATGACAGCCTTCTGTATGTGGCAGAAGCTAATAGAGATGTAGTATGGAACTTTCTATAGTGCCTCTATTATCACATTATAGTGTGTGATTAAAGCTCTCAAGGTCACTACTACTTTATTAATGCCCTGTGTACACAATAGTTTTGTTTTGTTTTTTTGCATTGGTTTTATATTGATATATGGTACTGGTGGGGTTTAAGCATCATCGTGCTGTTCCCATGTTGCTACAGTTTATAATGGCGGCCCAAACCACTGCTGGGGTACTGCAGGCGTTCAGCCTCTATCGCGGTCTGTGTATCCCTCTACCACCGCTTCTCAAGACTGTCAATCTGTGCAGCAGTGCGTGTGAGTGCGTTTATACTGTAAGTTAGTCCTGTTCTTTACCTGTGTGTGAAAAACATGGCTATGCCAGAGAAGTTCCGTTGTGGCCTGATGTCTCTGCGCATTCAGCTCCTTGCAGATTCCCGTGGAACTCTTCCGATCTTGCGACTGCAGTACGAGCAGGATCAGTGCCCAGTTGTTTTTTTTTCACCAGCCCGGTATCATTGGTAGGCTTAGAAGCGGGCTCTTATCACGGCCGTGTCAGGAGCTCTAGTGTGGTGAGGTCATTTTGGATGCCCGCACACTCCACCCCTCTTCCCTCTGGTTTTGTCACGTCCTGGGTCTAACCCTTTGTGCTGGGGCAGTGTGTATCATTGTCACTTCCCAACCTCAAGGTCCTTTCCTGGACTGATTTTACTACTCCTGTGACATTATACACAGGCCAATGGACCCTGATGAAGTGACCAAAGCTATAACTCATCAATGCCAACAAATGGGAGCTCATGCAGCACATCTCCAAACAAAAAAATTAGACCAGTTAGCAGAGTTGATGCAAACACAGTGACAAGCCTCTCAACCTGCTACAACATTGTTGCTTTGTCCATCCTCACCTGCAATTACTTCTCGTGGACCAAAGTTACCATTACCTGAAACATTTTATGGCACTTCTGATAACTGTAGAGGATTTCCTAATCAGTGCCACCTTCAATTTTTAAATAAACCTGAAACGTTTCTGTCCTCTGAAACCCAGGTCACCTTCATAATTTCTTTGCTGTAAGGAAAGTCCCTGTCATGGGTTTCACCCCTAATTGAAAAGGATGACCCAATCCTTAAGGGTACTAAATCCTTTCCAACTGGTTTACAACCCATATTTGACAAGCCTGGTAGGGTGGCTGTAGTTGAGTCTGCTCTACTGGAACTGCAACAAGGCACACAATATGTCACTCTGTATGCTGTTGAATTCCGAACTTTAGCTACTGAGTCTGACTAGAATTCAGGAGCACTGAAAGCGGCATTCCGCAGAGGACTGTGTGACAGGATTAAAGATGAATTTGTTTAAAGAGAATGACCTGAGTCTTTAAAGGACTTTATTTCTCTATGTATCAATCTTGATACATGGAACTTCAGTTTTAAGAATATAGGACACAGAAATCCCAAAGACCTGTCTTTAGGTTGGCAGAAAAAATTATTACACCTACAGCCTCTCCTTCTACCCATACAGTTGAAGAGCCTATAGAGGTGGGTACCAATCGACTTTCTGAAGCAGAAAGACTCAGGAGATGTAATCTTGGTCTGTATCTCTACTGTGGCCAAAAAAGACATCTCTTGAAGGATTGTCCCACCAGGCCAGGAAACGCCCAGGCTTAATTCTGTTTGGAGGGGCAGAATAATGCCTAAACCCAGAACAACCCTCTAACAAGACCAAGTTGTCTGTACCAATCCGCAATTTTAGACTGGGCTCAGTCTACCACTCTAAAGGGATTTCAGAGAGTTTTTAGCTTTGCTAATTACTATAGGCATTTTATCAAGGATTCTTATATATTGCAGCGCCCTTAGTAGCTCTGACCTCTAAACCTAAATTATGCAAAGACTTGCCACCAGCTGCTGTGAGTCCTTTTATTGACTCAAAGAAATATTCAGTACAGCACAGATGCTTAAACATCCTGATCCTGCATACCAATATATACTGGAGGTAGATGCTTCTGAGATTGCAGCTGGGGCTGTTCTATGTCAGAGAGAGCCTGACTCTAGAAAGATTAACCCTGTGGCTTTATTTTCTAAGAAATTTTAAAAGCATGAAACCCATTACATTGTAGCTAACAGAGAATTGCTAGCTATAAAGATGACCTTGACTGAGTGGAGACATCTTCTTGAAGGTACCCAAAAAACAATTGTAATTCTAAACAATCATAAAAATCTTTCTATATCTGCAGCCAGCTAAATGACTCAATGCCAGACAAGCACACTGGGCTTTATTCTTCTCCTGATTCAACTTTACTCAGTCTTATCTACCTGGTTCTAAAAACAAGAAAGCAAATGCCCTGTCTCGACAGTTCATTGATGAGGATATTAAGGATCAACCTGCTTACTTCATAATTCTTCCACAAAGAATAATAGCCAGTCAATCCACTTCTCTTCCTCAAAGTTTACAGTCTGCCCAGAGCCTGGTGCCCCGGGACCTACAGGTCCCTCTAAATAAACTATTTGTCCCACCATGACTCAGAAACCAGATTCCCAAGTGGGCTCATGATAGAAAATTGTCTGGACACCCTGGTATAGAAAGAACTCTGTAAAAATTAAAGTCTCACCTATTGTCTCCTGATATGACCCGATAGGCTAAAGACTATGTAACAGCCTGTCACTTATGCACAGCCAATAAGACACCCCGCTCTAATACATGTGGGTTTTTAATCCCTCTAAAGGTTCCAAAACAACCTTGGACTCATCTTAGCATGGACATCATCACAGATCGTTCCTTCTCCAAAGGTCATACTGTTGAATGGGTGATAGTGAACAGCTTCACAAAGATGGCTCACTTTATTCCACTAAAGTCACTACCATCCTCTAAAAAACTGGCTACTCTATTCATTTCTCAAGTTTTACACCTTCATGGTTTTCCCAGTATCCTTGTGTCTGAAAGAGGAACACAGTTTATATGTAACTTCTGGAGTGCTGTTTGCCAAAACCTAGGGGTATCTATTTACCTTTCTTCTGCCTACCACCCGCAAACTAATGGTCAGACTGAAAGAGTTAACTAGGACCTGGAAGCTTATCTAAGAAATTATGTTACAGCATCCCAAAATAACTGGCTACAAGTAATAACCCTGGCTGAATTGGCTCATAACTCCTTATATCATTCAGCTCACCATACTTTTCTATTGCATGCAGCCTTCGGATACCAACCCTGAAACTTTCCCCTGGATACACAGCTGACCAGAGAACCTACCACCTGTAACATAACTGGAAAAAAATATGTTGACTGCTACAGTTCTCTACTAATCATTACCAAATGTTTGCTAATCACAAGAGGTGGATGGCCCAAACATTTCGTCCTAGTGATTTAGTTTGGCTTTCAATTAAACATCTTAAACTAAAATAGCCTTCCTCTAAATCTGGACCTAAGTATGTTGCCCCCTTTTCAGTTCTTTGTCAGGTCCCGTGCCCAGAGTTGATTCTGGGACCACTGGTCCCTAGCCAGTAGCTTTCCCTCCTGAGCTACTGGAGGAATTATTCCCTTCTTGAGAATTACTTATTATACTGCCTCCCTGTCAGCTTCAGGCATTTACTTAATCAACACCCTATATAAGCTGCTTCTTGCTTCCTGTGGCTAGATTTAGAGTTGAGCGGTAGCCGTCAAAACCAGCATTAGAGGCTCCTAACGCTGGTTTTGGGCTACCGCCGGTATTTAGAGTCAGTCATTAAAGGGTCTAACGCTCACTTTCCAGCCGCAACTTTTCCATACCGCAGATCCCCTTACGTCAATTGCGTATCCTATCTTTTCAATGGGATCTTTCTAACGCTGGTATTTAGCGTTGTGGCTGAAGTGAGCGTTAGAAATCTAACGATAAAACTCCAGCCGCAGAAAAAAGTCAGTAGTTAAGAGCTTTCTGGGCTAACGCCGGTTTATAAAGCTCTTAACTACTGTGCTCTAAAGTACACTAACACCCATAAACTACCTATGTACCCCTAAACCGAGGTCCCCCCACATCGCCGCCACTCAATTAAATTTTTTTAACCACTAATCTGCCGACCGCCACCTACGTTATACTTATGTACCACTAATCTGCTGCCCCTAACACCGCCGACCCCTATATTATATTTATTAACCCCTAACCTGCCCTCCACAACATCACCGCCAGCTACCTACAATAATTAACCCCTAATCTACCGATCGCAAAGCGCCGCCACCTACGTTATCCTTATGTACCCCTGAAGTGAGCGTTAGATTCCATCAGCCAATCAGAATATTCCTACCTTAATTCCGATTGGCTGATAGAATCCTATCAGCCAATCGGAATTCGAGGGACGCCATCTTGGATGACGTCATTTAAAGGAACCGTCATTCGGCGAGTAGGCATCGGTTGAAGAAGTTGGATCCGCGTCGGTTGGAAAGAAGATGGCTCCGCTCCAGAAGAAAGAAGATTGAAGATGCGGCTTGATAGAAGACTTCATCCCGATGATGGACTTCCGACTTCAGCCCGATGATGGAGTTCTTCAGCTGCCGCTTGGATCCAGACTTCAGCCCGAGGATGGACGTCACTCTTCAGCCCCCCGCTTGGGCTTGGATCAACACTTCCGAGGCTTGGATCAAGACTTCCGAGGACGGATCGGTGAACCTGGTATGGTGAAGATAAGGTAGGAAGATCTTCTGAGGCTTAGTGTTAGGTTTATTTAAATGGGGTTTGGGTTAGATTAGGGGTATGTGAGTGGTGGGTTGTAATGTTGGGGGGGGGTATTGTATGTGTTTTTTTTACAGGCAAAAGAGCTGAATTCTTTGGGGCATGCCCCGCAAAGGGCCCTGCTCAGGGCTGGTAAGGTAAAAGAGCTTTGAACTTTTTTAATTTAGAATAAGGTAGGGCATTTTTTTATTTTGGGGGGCTTTGTTATTTTATTAGGGGGCTTAGAGTAGGTGTAATTAGTTTAAAATTGTTGTAATATTTTTCTAAAGTTTGTAAATATTTTTTTATTTTTTGTAACTTAGTTCTTTTTTATTTTTTGTACTTTAGTTAGTTTATTTAATTGTAGTTATTTGTAGGTATTGTATTTAAATAATTTATTGATAGTGTAGTGTTAGGTTTAATTGTAACTTAGGTTAGGATTTATTTTACAGGTAATTTTGTAATTATTTTAACTAGGTAACTATTAAATAGTTATTAACTATTTAATAGCTATTGTACCTGGTTAATATAATTACAAAGTTGCCTGTAAAATAAATATTAATCCTAAAATAGCTACAATATAATTATAATTTATATTGTAGCTATATTAGGGTTTATTTTACAGGTAAGTATTTAGCTTTAAATAGGAATAAGTTATTTAATAATAGTTAATTTATTTTGTTAGATAAAAATTATATTTAACTTAGGGGGGTGTTAGGGTTAGGGTTAGAATTAGCTTTAGGGGTTAATACATTTATTAGAATAGCGGTGAGCTCCAGTCGGCAGATTAGGGGTTAATGTTTGAAGTTAGGTGTCGGCGATGTTAGGGAGGGCAGATTAGGGGTTAATACTATTTATTATAGGGTTATTGAGGCGGGAGTGAGGCGGATTAGGGGTTAATAACTTTAGTATAATAGCGGCGCGGTCCGGTCAGCAGATTAGGGGTTAATAAGTGTAGGCAGGTGAAGGCGACGTTGTGGGGGGCAGATTAGGGGTTAATTAATATAATATAGGGGTCAGCGGTGTTAGGGGCAGCAGATTAGGGGTACATAGGGATAATGTAAGTAGCGGCGGTTTACGGAGCGGCAGATTAGGGGTTAAAAAAAATATGCAGGTGTCAGCGATTGCGGGGGCGGCAGATTAGAGGTTAATAAGTGTAAGGCTAGGGTTGTGTAGACTCGGGGTACATGTTAGGGTGTTAGGTGCAGACGTAGGAAGTGTTTCCCCATAGAAAACAATGGGGCTGCGTTAGGAGCTGAACACGGCTTTTTTGCAGGTGTTTTTTCAGCTCAAACAGCCCCATTGTTTTCTATGGGGGAATCGTGCACAAGCACGTTTTTTAAGCTGGCCGCGTCCGTAAGCACCGCTGGTATCGAGAGCTGCAGTGGCGTTAAATTATGCTCTATGCTCCCTTTTTGGAGCCTAACGCACTGAAAACCCAGCCATTCTGTGAACTCTAAAAACCAGCGGTATTTAAAAGGTGCGGCCAGAAAAAAGCACGCGTAGCTAACGCACCCCTTTGGCCGCAGAACTCTAAATCTAGGCGTGTGTTTGTCCGTGTATAGGACTGTATTCCTGGGTGTGTTACTTCCATTCCTGTTTTTGCTGATCTCTGTAAATAAACACTGCCTGTTTCCTGGATTTTGCCTTTGGATTCTGATTTATTTCTGTTGTTGCCCGTAAGATTCTGAGCTTTGGCCTGGACATTGTTTACCCATTGGATCCTGATTTGGCACTGTATTAAGCATGAACTGTATTGTCCTTTGGCCTGAACTTACCTTGATTTTTCCTTTCTCTCTGGTTTTGTCACATCCTTGGTCTAACCCTCCGTGCTTGGGCAATGTGTCTCATTGTCACTTCCCAACCTCAGGGTCCTTTCCTGGACTGACTATACTACTCCCATGACAGCCACAAATATTCAGGGAAATGAATTTCCTTGAATAATCAGCACAAAAAAATGTTGTCCAAAATTAAATTTTCTCCCCTGCACATCTCTAGTATATAATGCAGTTTGCTATAATATTAACCCCTTAAGGACCAAGGACGTACGCCATATATCCTCAAAAAAAAAATGCAGTCACCTGGAAGAAGAGCTATCGGAGCTCATCTCAGCACCCTGCACTTAACAACAGGTGCAAGGTGGCCCGGTACCACACTGAATGGTGACATGGTGCCGGGCTGCTGCAGAAAGACGTAAAGTCAAAATTAAAGGGACACTAAACCCAAATTTTTTTCTTTTGTGATTCAGATAGAGCATGCAATTTTAAGCAACTTCCTAATTTACTCCTATTTTCAAATTGTCTTCATTCTCTTGGTATCTTTATTTTAAATGCAAGAATGTAAGTTTAGATGCCGGCCCATTTTTGGTGAACAAACTTGGTTGTTCTTGCTGATTGGTGGATAAATTCACCCACCAATAAACAAGTGCTTTCCATGGTTCTGAACAAAAAATAGCTTAGATGCTTTCTTTTTCAAATAAAGAAAGCAAGAGAACAAAGAACAATTCATGATAGGTGTAAATTAGAAAGTTGCTTAATTGCATGCTCTATCTGAATCACAAAATAAAAAAATTGGGTTCAGTGTCCCTTTAACATTTTAGGATTCAGGTAGAGCATGGGAGCTAGCTTCTGACTGGTGGCTGCTAATATACACCTCTTGTAATTGGCTCACCTGATTTTACCTCCCAGTAATGCATTGCTGCTCTTTCCACAAAGGATACCAAGGCCTAGATTTGGAGTTCGGCGGTAAAAGGGCTGTTAACGCTCCGCAGGCTTTTTTCTGGCCGCACCATAAAATTAACTCTGGTATCGAGAGTTAAAACAAATGCTGCGTTAGGCTCCAAAAAAGGAGCGTAGAGCATTTTTACCGCAAATGCAACTCTCGATACCAGAGTTGCTTACGGACGCGGCCGGCCTCAAAAACGTGCTCGTGCACGATTCCCCCATAGGAAACAATGGGGCTGTTTGAGCTGAAAAAAAACCTAACATCTGCAAAAAAGCAGCGTTCAGCTCCTAACGCAGCCCCATTGTTTCCTATGGGGAAACACTTCCTACGTCTGCACCTAACACTCTAACATGTACCCCGAGTCTAAACACCCCTAGCCTTACAGTTATTAACCCCTAATCTGCCGCCCCCGCTATCGCTGACCCCTGCATATTTTTTTAAACCCCTAATCTGCCGCTCCGTAAACCGCCGCCACCTACGTTATCCCTATGTACCCCTAATCTGCTGCCCCTAACACCGCCGACCCCTATATTATATTTATTAACCCCTAACCTGCCCCCCACAACGTCGCCTCCACCTGCCTACACTTATTAACCCCTAATCTGCCGAGCGGACCTGAGCGCTACTATAATAAAGTTATTAACCCCTAATCCGCCTCACTAACCCTATCATAAATAGTATTAACCCCTAATCTGCCCTCCCTAACATCGCCGACACCTAACTTCAATTATTAACCCCTAATCTTCCGATCGGAGCTCACCGCTATTCTAATAAATGGATTAACCCCTAAAGCTAAGTCTAACCCTAACACTAACACCCCCCTAAGTTAAATATAATTTTTATCTAACGAAATAAATTAACTCTTATTAAATAACTTATTCCTATTTAAAGCTAAATACTTACCTGTAAAATAAATCCTAATATAGCTACAATATAATTTATAATTATATTATAGCTATTTTAGGATTAATATTTATTTTACAGGTAACTTTGTATTTATTTTAACCAGGTACAATAGCTATTAAATAGTTAAGAACTATTTAATAGTTACCTAGTTAAAATAATAACAAATTTACCTGTAAAATATATCCTAACCTAAGTTATAATTAAACCTAACACTACCCTATCAATAAAATAATTAAATAAACTACCTACAATTACCTACAATTAACCTAACACTACACTATCAATAAATAAATTAAACACAATTCCTACAAATAAATACAATTAAATAAACTATCTAAAGTACAAAAAATAAAAAAGAACTAAGTTACAGAAAATAAAAAAATATTTACAAACATAAGAAAAATATTACAACAATTTTAAACTAATTACACCTACTCTAAGCCCCCTAATAAAATAACAAAGCCCCCCAAAATAAAAAATTCCCTACCCTATTCTAAATTAAAAAAGTTACAAGCTCTTTAACCTTACCAGCCCTGAACAGGGCCCTTTGCGGGGCATGCCCCAAGAATTTCAGCTCTTTTGCCTGTAAAAAAAAACATACAATACCCCCCCCCCAACATTACAACCCACCACCCACATACCCCTAATCTAACCCAAACCCCCCTTAAATAAACCTAACACTAAGCCCCTGAAGATCTTCCTACCTTGTCTTCACCATCCAGGTATCACCGATCCGTCCTGGCTCCAAGATCTTCATCCAACCCAAGCGGGGGTTGGCGATCCATAATCCGGTCCAGAAGAGGCTCCAAAGTCTTCCTCCTATCCGGCAAGAAGAGGACATCCGGACCGGCAAACATCTTCTCCAAGCGGCATCTTCGATCTTCTTCCATCCGGAGCGAAGCAGCAGGATCCTGAAGACATCCAGCGCGGAACATCCATCCGGACCGACGACTGAACGACGAATGACTGTTCCTTTAAGGGACGTCATCCAAGATGGCGTCCCTCGAATTCCGATTGGCTGATAGGATTCTATCAGCCAATCGGAATTAAGGTAGGAATTTTCTGATTGGCTGATGGAATCAGCCAATCAGAATCTAGTTCAATCCGATTGGCCGATCCAATCAGCCAATCAGATTGAGCTTGCATTCTATTGGCTGATCGGAACAGGTTAATTATTTTAAGTAGCTGGCGGCGACGTTGTGGGGGGCAAGTTAGGGTTTAATAAATGTAATACAGGGGTCGGCGGGGTTAGGGGCAGCAGATTAGGGGTACATAAGGATAACGTAGGTGGCGGTCGGCAGATTAGGGGTTAAAGATTTTAATCGAGTGGCGGCGGTGTGGGGGGACCTCGGTTTAGGGGTACATAGGTAGTTTATGGGTGTTAGTGTACTTTAGGGTACAGTAGTTAAGAGCTTTATGAACCGGCGTTAGCCAGAAAGCTCTTAACTCCTGCTATTTTCAGGCGGCTGGAATCTTGTCGTTAGAGCTCTAACGCTCACTTCAGAAACGACTCTAAATACCAGCGTTAGAAAGATCCCATTGAAAATATAGGCTACGCAAATGGCGTAGGGGGATCTGCAGTATGGAAAAGTCGCGGCTGTAAAGTGAGCGTTAGACCCTTTAATCACTGACTCCAAATACCAGCGGGCGCCCAAAACCAGCGTTAGGAGCCTCTAACGCTGGTTTTGACGGCTACCGCCGAACTCCAAATCTAGGCCCAAGAGAATGCAAAGCATATTTTATAAAAGAAGTAAATTGGAAAGTTGTTTACAATTGTATGCGCTATCTGAATCATGAAAGAAAAAAAAAATCAGGGTTTCATGTTTTTTTAAAGGAGTTGGAAGGAAACCCCTCAGTTTCAGCCCCCTTAAATGGATATTAAAAAATAAATAAATCATTGCATGAATGATGTATTCAGAGCAAATATTAGCCTAAAAATAATTTGTACGTGTTTTTAAAAATTATATTAGTTGTTTCAATATTGAAAAAATAAGTGTAAAGTTAATGTCCATAAAGTAGCTGGCGCAGCCATATTGTAACTTACATTACCTTTTTCTGCCGAGGCCAATAAGGAGTGGGTATGAATGGCTTACTAGAGTGTGCAACCAATGACTGTGTGGAATATAGCTGTGTCTGCACTTATTGAACATAAATTGGAAAGCCCACAATTTTCAGAATTAAATTACAGGAAAAGAGAACAAAATAAATAATGAAAGTATATTGCAACGTTGTTTTACTGCATGTAATTAAACAATGTATGTATGTGTATATATATATATATATATATATATATATATATATATATATATATATATATATATATATATATATATATATATATATATATATATATATATATATAAAGAGAGAGAGAGAGAGAGAGAGAGAGAGAGAGGGGTATTTTGTGTCCCTTTAAGCCCTAGAAACTCCCAAAACTACTGCTTTAAAGATGTTATTACATTTTATTTCATAAGTGGTTCTCTATTCACTTAGAACAGATTATCAAAAAAGTTCCAAAGATCGATAAGACCCCTTGTTTTAAAGCCCAGAGGCCCCTCTTTTAAATGAAGCCCCTATATAAGTGTCATAGCTAGTTGATCACTGTGGTAATAGGGTTCACCTGGCATGAATAAATGTGCATTTGAGTAGAGCCCCTATGTGAAGATTAATTTTAAATAACTATACCCAAAGGCACCCTTATTTATATGAGGATAACCCCCTTCTTCGTTTGACTATAGAAAAAAGCAGACATTTATATTACAAAATTTTAACAAAATATACAATTTTTTTCACAGTATTTATTGTAGATTTCTCACTGAAAAATGACCTACAGTTGGGTTTAAAAATGAGCAGCATCTAGAAACTCCAAAACAGCTCAGCACTGGGTTGGAAATGGCTCAGCAGTTAAGAGGTTAAAGGGACAGTAAACACCTCAAGATTTGTAATATAAAATATTTAGTAACGCATAATAAAACAAATGTTATTTTGCCCCTTTTCATTAAAAAGCAAAAGCAAAAAAAAAAAAAAAAACAGACAAATGTAAAAAATCTTGTTGAAAGAACCCTCGGCCTTGGGGAATTGAAACACCAATATATAACATTATTGTTTTTAGTTTAAAAAAAAAGTGCAGGAAGTGCATTTGCAGGAACTGCTTTAAGTCCATGTAACAATATTGTCAGAACAAAGAATATTAGAAAACCTTTATGTGGTTAAAAAAAACTCCAGTCATTTTGATATTGTCTGATAAAAAATGTGCAAATATACATTTAGTAAGTCTTTAAAAATTGATAATGACTAATCAGAAATATAAATTATATTAAATGTGAAAATATGTGCTAAATATAATACATTGTGTATTAGCCTATCAATTGCTTCTTTGGCTTTGTTCCCTAGGGAGATAAGGAGCAGATATTTATACAAACATAAATCAAGCCTCTTCTATCAATACTGACTTTCCCCGGCATAACTTTCTGCTGTGCTTACCCATGACACTATTAATGCCTTGATTCCTGTGTCAGTGACTTATCTGTCACTTTGCTGTCCTTTTTAGGGACTTAGATCGAACACAGTTTGTGATTTATTGACTGCTAAACATAATACTTACTTACAACTGCATATAGAGGAAATGTAGTCAATAAATTCGTTATTAAAGGGCAAGAAACTAAAAAAGACAGATATTTTGGGTGACCTGGGAGATGTGCAGAAAAAAAATCAAAGCAGTAATTGTTCTTTCAATATAGTTGATCCTGAAAAACAAAATAATGCTTACATTTTTTTAGAGGTATTGACTTTTAATTACAAATGCAATACTTAAAGGACCATTCAATGCAATAGAATTTAGAATTGTATAATTAACAAATACATAATAAAAATACAATGATTTAACACCTACTCTGAATTTTAAATAAGCAGTAGATTTTATTCTGACAATATTATTTTTACTTCCATTTTTTGGCCCCCTGTATCATGTGACAGACATCAGCCAATCACAGACTAGTATACATATACCCTGTGAGCTTGTACACATGCTCAGTAGGATCTTGTTCCCCAGAAAGTGTCTATATAACAAGATTGTGCAACATTTGATAATGGATCACATGCTCTTTCTGACCTATAAACGTTTATTTTAACTTTAGTGGAGGGGAAATGTGTTTTGTTTCTGTCATATACTAATATATATATTTATTATTTAGATAAAGGGATCTAAAACTGCAAATTGAAAATTATCTTATATGTTAGAGCATTTTATTATTGCACTATTGCTTGCATATAGCTATGTGTTTAACCCTTGGAAAGGTATTAAACATATAGGGGTTGCTCACAATCTATCAACGTTTTGCTCCTGAAATAGCTTTTGGTTTCTCTTGTGATCACAATGCAATATTGTTCCGTTTGTTAAAAGCCCACAGCTGTCAACGACTTTTCAACAAAAAAAGCTCAAGAACAGATCTTTTTATTGTATTAAATACTTGTTTTCTAAATAGAAACTGGGAGGTCACCTGGGATGTCACTTGATACTGAGTGATACAATAGCCTATTCACATCTCTTAAGTTTACAGTAAAGGCCTTTTCCTGTAACCACTTAAGCCTCTATGCAAGTCAAACACATGTGGAATTTTAACCTATTGGAATCCAAATCCATCCTCAATACGGATTAATCATATCAATGCCATATGTATCTTGGCATGATGGGCATATTTTTATAGTCACTTCAGGACCCCAACATCTAAAAATGGCATGTTTTAAATTTTTACAATTTTTTTTTTTAATGTTTTTACTTGCCGTGCCTGGGGGGGGGGGGTCATACTTATGGGGTTTACAGGGGGTGCTGATGGGGCTTATGTAAGTTACACAGGGGGTGCTTATGGGGGTTACAGTCGGTGCTTATGGACCTACATAAGCCCCATCTGCACCCACTGTAACCCCCATAAGCACCCCCTGTGTAACTTACGTAAGCCCCATCAGCACCCTGTGTAAACCCCATAAGCATGACCCCCCCAGCACGGCAAGTCAGCTGCATGCAATGATGAATGTGCGCATGCGCGGCACGTCCCATAGAATCCCGCAATCCGTTGTTATCAAATAAGTTGGCTTAAACAGCTGTTTGGAGGAGGTTGGGCCACAAACCTCCAGCAGCTGATTCACGTCATCGGAAGTGATATGGTATACACATTCCTATGCGGTAGACAACTTCTTTTATAACATTTTAGGTTCAGCACTGGATAGCGCTTGCTTATTAGTGACTACATTCAGCTAACCAATAAGCAAGCGTAAACCAGGTTCTGAACCAAAAATCGACTGGCTCCTAAGCTTTACATTCCTGCTTTTTAAATAATGATACCAAGAGAGTGAAGAAAAATTGATAATAGGAGTAAATTAGAAAGTTGTTTAAAATTGCATGCTCTATCTGAATCATTTAAGGGACATGAAACCCAAAATTTTTCTTTCATGATTCAGATAGAGAATACAATTTTAAACAACTTTCCAATTTACTATTATCTAATTTGCTTAATTCTTTTGATATTCTTTGTTGAAAAGCACATCTAGGTAGGCTCAGTAGATGCTGATTGGTGGCTGCACAAAGATGCCTCATGTGATTAGCTCACCTATGTGTATTGCTATTTCTTCAACAAATGATATCTAAAGAATGAAGCAAATTAGACAATAGAAGTAAATTGGAATGTTGTTTAAAATTGTATTCTCTACCTGAATCATGAAAGAAAAAGTTTGAGTTTTTTGTTCCTTTAAATAACGTTTTTGGATTTAGTATCCCTTTATGGGGCTAAACACTTTTTTTAATATTAGAATATTTATTATTACAAAAGTGTATATATGGGTGTAATCAATTATTTTAACATCATTTTTATGTGTTTCGTGAATTTTAAACTTGTAATACCAGAGCTATTTAGGAAGTTCATGATATCCATTAAAAGTATAAGTGATGTCATCCACGCTAACACATCTCAAGTAATATAAAGTTGCTTGATATTGTTAGCACGCCATTTCTAATATGGGACTAAACAAAAACAGAATTTATCATCCACATTGTGTTATTTAATACTTTATGCCTAAACTTTTAATGTAGAATTATATTTTTTCAAAAGAAATGTTATAAATATGGTCACGCAATACCAAAAAAGCATACAGTGATATATCTTTTGGAAACAGTTTTCCTACACTTATGATTGCAATAGCATAAGTTGGTTTTGTACTATGCACTCTGGTGCATGTTAAAAATGTACTGATTGACTCAGTTATGACTAATAGACATATAAGAATAATAACCTTAACTACTTGAGTAAATTGTAGTTGAAAACTATGTAGTTTCCTATAAGTGTCACAACGTGCCTTCGCAAAAATTTCCATGATCAGATAAAGGAACGAGGCCCAAGGACAAGGAAAAAGGTGGTAAAGATTATAAGGAAAGATGTCGATCATAGTTCAAGTTTGGGTTGACAGACTTTAAGAGTTTTATGATTTTTTTCTCTGTAGAAAGAAATTCAAGTTGAGCTTAATGATCCCTCCTTCACGTCTGACCATTAGGCTTACCTGTATTTTCTGTTCTTTTCTTTATTTTTTTACAAAACTTTTCTTTTAATATTTGTAGCCCTTTTGCAAAGTTGGCTATATTTAAAATATCTGTTATATCTTCCTAGATACTCTGTCTTGTCCTGGAGCTTTTTGATTTTCTCTGTGAAGCAAATAGCTGTGAGAAATGAGGCTCAATTGATGCTACTGAAACCTACTTTTCATTCACTGTAAAACATTAATGCAATATTTTTCCTGACAAATCTTTATGCAGTGAAAAATTATTCTACTCGATAACATCAAAATCAAGTGTATTTTGTTAATGGCCAAAACCTTATAACAATCAATTTATATATACAGCGAATATTTATCAATAAAAGTACTATGGTTATATTTTTTGTGTGGAAGATAATGCAATTGGTTAAAAAACAATAGGCCTGTAATATAACAATATTAATTACGACACTAATATAATCATTTACACAAAATGGTATCTATGACAATTATGTCAATATACACAAAAATATCTACCTAATTCTTTAACAGCATCCAGATATAGGGCTAGATTACAAGTGGAGTGCTAATTTATTGTGCACCTGTAAACGGGCAAATTCACCCATTTATGGCCGCATGATAATTAACCTGCCATTACAAGTGGTTGGTTAATACTACCAGATCTCTGGTTGAGTTAAAAAATGTCCCCCAATTGCCCCCAAAATTAAGTGTAGTGTTGTTTTTAAAAAAAATAAATTAAATAGCATCTTTATTTTTTTTAAATTAATAACTGCACAAAGCAGTTTCAATTGCTTAATTTTTTCTGATGTGGGGTGTAAGAAAAAAAATGGCACTGAAAAGTGCCTTTACATTGCGGTCTATGGGGACTGTGTTAATACGCAAAATATATATGTTTATGCATATATACATATATACAGTATTTATGGGTTAAAGTTTATTACTTTACTGCCTAGCACGTTCAATAATTAACATTTTTAAAGATGCTTAATTTGTAAAACAATTACCATTTAGTGATAGTAAACATTGCACCGTTCCTCTGCCCGCATCTCATACTTTATTTAGCTGATCGATGAAAAATCTGGCTTCATCAATAAAGCGTCTTTAAAAACTTTAATCAATGAAAGTGCATGTTTTTAATATTATATTTATATAATAGGTAGTAAAGTAATAAACTTTATAATCACTTTAATAAGTGTATATACACATATAAACACATAAATATATATGTATATATTTACGCTTTGCTACCCATCACTTCGAGACGAACCCCCTTCACTGTGCTAGGTTCTGTATCGTGTATGACGGCATCAGAACGAGGTTGCTATTGGAGCCTATGTAAGAGCAAAGCTGTAGGCCTTGTGAGGTCATCAATGGCACCTGTGGTGACATCATAAGGGGTGGGGCTAACCACTAAAGCTGACAGTAAGGTGACAGTAAGAGATAGCTTGCCAGGAGACTGGGGAAGAGGGCTTTGGAAGCCCGTATCTCAGCCCCCAGGTCATCTACAAGGGCAAGTGACCCCTCATTTCAAACAGGGGAGTCCTTTCAAATGAGGGGTAACTTGACCCTGTAAGTTGCAGGTAATCACCCTAAAAATGGCAATTATCTGCAACACAATTGAAAATACCTTTAGAAATGAGGCATAGGGGGGCTCTAATGGAGCCCCTATCTCCCTCCCCTGTTTGGGCAAGAGGGACCCCTCATTTAATAGTTCATACCCTTTTAAATGAGGAGGTCACTTGCCCCCCTAAGATGCAGGTAATCACTGTTAAAAATAGTGGTTATTTGCCCCACTAGAAACAGTGATTTATAGTGGTGGGGAGGAGGGCTACTAAAGAGCCTCCTATCTACCTGTCTGCTTTAATTAGGTGGGAATGAGACCCATCAAGTGAAAGAGGGAATTCCCCTCTTTCAAATGAGGGGTCACACCTCTGACAAATTTTCAGGTGATCACCAGATTAATGGTTATCACCTACCCCAAATATACAGCCATACTGTGTTTGAGGAGGGGGATGAGGCACTTTTATAGACTGCATTGCCCTCCATAATAGAAAAAGTTGTATGAAACCCCAGTTTAAAAGAGGGGAGCTCCCTCTTTCCAGTACTGGATCTCACACCCCTGTTGTTAGTAGGTGATTACCATTTATGCCAATCTTCTACCTTTGTATTTACTATATGAGGGATAGTGGCTATAAAGGTGTCCCTATTCCCTAAAGACAGCATACAACACACATACACCCAATACCCCTCACATGAAGGAGGTGATTTCCCATAATCAAATGAGTGGTGTCATACCCCTTTAAGTAGCAGGTGATTGCCATAGAAATAGCAATCATCTGTTTACTTGGTGACTTTTAAAGTCATCTGAACAATAAAAGGGACCTTTGCACCCCAAAATATGCACTACCACAAGGCAAGTGACGGTCACGCTTTTAAAGGAGGGGTCACATGTATGGTGGTGATTCACTGACTATTGTGTTAAAAATGATCACCTGTCTGACCATAAGCATATGGAACAATATTCTAGTCTTTCAAAAAGTGTATTTATATTACTGTGTTGGTTATGTAAAACTAGGGAATGGGTAATAAAGGGATTATCTATCTTTTAAAACAATTACAAATCTGGTGTAGACTGTCCCTTTAACTTTTTCACAAACTTTGGGTTTCTTACTGAAATTATTTACATACCACTTGTGCAATCATGGCACAAATGCTTGTATAGCTTCTCTGGGATTCCCTTTGTTCAGAAATAACAGACATATTTGTCTTTGCCATTACTTTTTGGTAATTAGAAGGCTGCTAAATGTAACTGTGCACAACACTTCTTTAATTCCTGGTGGTGAAGCAGTTAATTAGATAGTTTGTAAGGTTAGACTAAAACAAATGTTTTAGACTTTAGGAAGGCAGATTTTTCATTAATGGGAGAATACCTAAAAAACTATTTAAAAGGGAAAATTCTTATTACAGGGGTTCAAGAACAGTGGGAATTTGTGAAAGGTGCTATTTTAGATGCAACCGCACACTGTATTAGACATGTCTGTAAAAGTAAAAGAAAGTGGAAACTAATTTGGTTTTCCAAAGAAGTAGCACATGCTGTAAAGACAAAAAAGATAGCTTATAAAAATTACAGACACACACAAGCAGATGATGATATGAAAATATGGAGACTCCAACAAAAAAAGAACTAAGCAGTTAATTAGGAAGGTTAAAGCTCATGCAGAAGAGAAGATAGCACAGTCAGTAAAACATGGGGACAAAACATTCTTTAGATATATCAGTGAAAGAAGAAAAAATAAGGTAGGAATAGTAAAATTGAAATCAGTTGATGGTAGAATAATAGAAGGAGATAAGGAAATTGCAGACTGTCTCAATGGTTACTTCTGTTCTGTTTTCACAAAAGATTGTGAAGACAGAATGTCTACATTAAGGGATGCTACGAAAAATAGAAACAAGCTTAACAGTAATCTTTTTACAGAGGATGAGGGTTTGCTAGCATTATCAAAAATAAATGTTAAAAAGGCAGTGGGTCCTGATAATATTCATCCAAGGGTTTTAAAAGAACTTCGATCAGTGCTAACTGACCCATTAACTGATCTGTTTAATCAGTCACTATTAACAGGAGCTGTCCCAGATGATTGGAGAATAGCAAATTTAATACCTCTTCATAAAATGGGCAGTAGAGAAGAATCTGGTAACTACAGGCCAGTTAGTTTAACTTCAGTAGTAGGGAAATTAATGGAAAGCCTCTTAAAGAAAGAATTATGACTTACATAAAGACAAACAATTTAGAGGACCAAAATCAGCATGGTTTTACTTCAGGGAGATCATGTCAGACTAATCTAATTGACTTCTTTGATTATGTAACAAAAGTATTAGACAAGGGTGGAGCAGTTGATGTAGCATATCTAGATTTCAGCAAAGCATTTGACACCGTCCTACATAATAAACTAATTCACAAACTGTATCTCCTTGGTCTAGATTCCAAAATTGTGAACTGGGTGGAATGTTAGCTTAAGGAAAACAAAGTGTCTTAGTAAATGGAGTTTATTCAGCAGAGGGGGCTGTTACTAATGGTGTTCCTCAGGTGTCAGTTCTGGGGCCTGTTTCGTTTAACATATTTATCTGTGATATCAGCAAAGGGCTACAGGGGAAAGTATGTCTGTTTGCAGATGATACAAAAAAATTGTAACAGAGTGGATGTTCCAGGGGGGGTAGATAAAATGAGAAGTGATATACAACAATTGGAGGATTGGACAAACGACTGGGATCTAAAGTTTAACACAGCAAAGTGTAAAATAATGCATATAGGGAAGAAAAATTCAAATGTTAATTACAGACTCAATGACACTTTACTGACTGTTACAGATGAGGAACAGGACTTGGGAATTATTATTTCAGATTATTTAAAAATTAGTAAACAATGTAGTAATGCAGCGAGTAAGGCTAGCAGAATGTTTGGATGTATTGGTAGAGGTATTACTAGAGAGACATAACTCACTGTTGGTGACACACTCACCAACAGTGAGTTATGTCTTCCTAGTAATATTTTATTATTATGCTTACGCACTGCTCCTTAAAGTGAACTACTACATATATATATATATAGGAATATACATTTACTTTGACAAGGCACTTAAGGAGAGACTTAAAACCTTTGATTTATATCTTTGTTCCTACTTTTCGTTAAACAAATTGTATTGGTAGAGGTATTTGCAGCAGAAATAGTAAGGTTCTTATGCCACTTTATAGATCATTAGTTAGGCCTCAACTTGAGTATTGTGTGCAGTTTTGGAGGCCATATCGTCAGAAGGATATTAACAATCTTGAATCTGTGCAAAGGAGGGCTACCAAAATGGTACATGGCCTAAAAAATAAAACTTACCAGGATAGGCTCAATTAACTAAATATATATAGCTTAGAGGAGAGAAGGGAAAGAGATGATATGATAGCAACTTTTAAGTACATTAAAGGGCTTAGTAAAACTGAGACTGTGGGTATTTTACATAAAATGGAAAAAAATTCAAGAACAAGTGGTCATGAGCTCAAGCTAAAGGGTAGTAGATTCAGTAGTAATTTAATAAAATGGAAAAAATTCAAGAACAAGTGGTCATGAGCTCAAGCTAAAGGGTAGTAGATTCAGTAGTAATTTAAGGAAGCACTTCTTTACAGAAAGAGTGATCGATTTATGGAATAAACTTCCTCAAGAGGTAGTAGCAACAAACACTGTGGGGGACTTTTAAAATGAATGGGACAAGCATAAGGCTATCCTACAAACTAGATAAGTTTATACTGTTAGGTAATATCGGACAGACTTGCTGGGCCTATGGCTCTTATCTGCCGTCAATATCTATGTATCTATGTTTCTAATTTTAGCTTCAGTGTAGAGATTACCCTCTTCCCTCCCTCACAACCTACTGGTCACCTCCATCTTAGATACTGGCAGACAGCTGCTAATGTGAACATATAAGGCTTTTTTTATTACATTTTTTTAAATATTTTCTGCAGTGTAGGATCCCCCCTTACCCTCCAACCTCCCTGACCCCCCTAACAGCTATCTAACCCTCCCCAATCTAACTAGTGCCCACCATCTTATGTACTGGTAGCTGTTTGCCAGTACCTATAAAAAAAATAATTTGTCATTTAAAAACAAAAAACAAAACTATAATGTAGTGCTCCCCTCCCACGATCGTTAGTTAGGGACCCACCCCATCCCACCTGTTTTCTGTAGTGTAGCTCCCCAAGTCCCCATCCATCCCTCCCTCTACCTTTATTTATTTTATTTGTTTTACTGAGGGTCATCCCACTTCTGTCTCCTCCCTATATTATTGGACTGCCCTCATACCTCCCAGTTTCCCTCTAGCACCTCTCGCCAGCACCAGCAGAAGATTGTTACAGAGAGTGACACACAGACAGTGTCATGTCTGTAATGATGTGGCATCTGCCTTCATATGGAACCGTAGCACTGATCATGCTCTGGTTCCATATTCAGGCAGATGCCTGGAGCTCAGGAACTCCAGCTCTCGGCTGTAGCTTAACACCCAAGACTGCTGGAGCTATGAAGTGATCATTATAGTAAGACTAATAACCTGACAATAACAACTTGCCTAATTTTTTTGTACTGCTTATGTTAGGGCTCATAGAACAATGTTTGTCTGAACTAATAAAAAAAATGTAAAAATAAAAATATATGGGATAACTGAGGTAATGTAAAAATGGGTGATATCTTATGAAATTCTATAAAGAAAGACTTTTAGTACAACTATTTTATGTTCTTTTTTTCAGTTTTTTTTTGCTAGGCTGAGGAATTTTGGACAGGGATAGGAACATACATACATTTTAAAAATGGGTTAAACTACCACTCAGGTAATTCAGATGTTTTTAATATTTTTACGGTTAGATATTTCATGCCTGCTCATTGTCTGCATAAATTGCAAGAAAGTGAATAGTGAGAAAGATTATAATGTTCTCTTTTCTAATTTTAATTGTTAACTTTAATTTAACCATGTTTTACCATTAATCATGTTGCTGTTTTTGGAAGGTGAACTGATGCTAAATGTGGGACAATAATATTTATGTTTGAAATATTTAGGAAATAACTACTCCTATGCTGCTATTTGCTATGTACACACATTTAAATGACACAAAATTATATTTATTGAGGCCCATTTATAAAGCTCCAAATGGAGCTTGAGGGCCCGTGTTTCTAGCGAGTCTTCAGACTCACCAGAAACGCAAGTTATGGAGCAGCAGTCTGAAGACCGCTGCTCCATAACCTGTCCACCTGCTCTGATGAGGCGGACAGAGATCGCCACAATTCAACACGATCGAGTACGATCAGGTTGATTGACACCCCCTTGCTGTCAGCCAATTGGCCTCAAGTCTGCAGGGGGCAGCGTTGCACCAGCAGCTCAGGAATAATTTACAAAAGAGTTTCTTGATTCCTCAGACAAGGGTCACCTTTTTAGATTCAATGTCCATGACTCTTTTTCTGACAGACAAGAGACGAATGAAGTTAGTTTTAGCTTGTCTAAACCTTCAGTCTCTATCATTCTGTTCAGTGGCTATGTGCATGGAATTTTAGGTCTCATGACTGCAGCATCGGATGCAATCACCTTTGCTCGTTTTCATACAAAGCCTCTACAGCTTTGCATGTTGCACCAATGGTGCAGGGATTATACTCAGATATCACAACTGATATACTTAAATCCCAACACTCAACTCTCTCTGACTTGCTGGCTAGACCATCACCATATTTTTCAAGGGGCCTCATTTGTTCATCCCACCTAGATTGTGATCACAGCAGATGCAAGTCTCACAAGTTGTGGAGTTGTCTGGGGGTCTCTGACAGCACAAGGGGTTTAGAGGCGAGGTTACCAATCAATATTTTGTGATTTTCAGAGCTCTTCAGGTTGTGGCCTCTATTGAAGAGAGAACTTTACATTAGTTTTCAAACAGACAGTATCACAACAGTGGCATATGTAAATCATCAAGGAGGGGCTCACAGTTCTTCAGCAAGGAAGGAAGTATCTCAGATTCTTTCTTGGGTGGAATCCAACTCTTGTCTAATTTCTGCAATTCATATCCCAGGTGTAGACAATTAGGAAGCGGATTATCTCAGCCATCAGACTTTACATCCGGGGGAGTGGTCTCTCCATCCAGATGTGTTTTTTCATCTTGTACAGATGTGGGATCTTCCAGAAATAAATCTGATGGCCTCCAGTCTAAACAAGAAGCTTCCCAGATACCTTTCTAGGTCCAGGGATCCTCAGGCGGACATGGTGGATGCCTTAGCAGTTCCTTGGTTTTATTAACCTGCTTATATTTTTCTGCCTCTGGTTCGTCTTCCAAGGGTGATCTCCAAGATCATAATGGAACAATCTTATGTGCTTCTGATAGCACCAGCATGGCCTCACAGGTTTTGGTATCGGATCTTGTCCGGATGTCCAGTTGCCAGCCTTGGCCACTTCCTTTAAGGCCAGACCTTCTGTTTCAAGAGCCATTTTTCCATCAGGATCTCAAATCTCTAAATTTGAAGGCATGGAAATTGAATACTTAGTGCTTAGTCATAGAGGTTTCTCTGACTCAGTGATTAGCACTATCATACAGGCTCGTAGGTCTGTTTCAAGGAAAATGTATCATTGGGTTTGGAAAACCTATATTTCATGGTGTTCCATTTATAAATATTCTTGGCATTCTTTCAGAATTCCTAGGATTTTGCAGTTTTTTCAGAATGGTTTGGATAAGGGTTTAATAACGAACAAGAGAACAGAAGCACCTGATACTGGCCGTTGATAATTAGAAGTGAATTTAATTCAAAGAACAGGGTATAACCTTACAAAATACAAAGTAAACACAGGGCTCATGGCCCTAGTAAAAACAATACAGAGGGGGTGAAAAATAATAAACGAGCTAGTGACAAAACAGCGGCTAACGCGTTTCGGCGTGAGCCTTACTCATAGCCTCTTAAAACACAAATGAAATCTAGAAGATTAAAAAACCTAGCTCCTCATCTGATTGGTTGGCGGGACACACACCCTGCAACTAATTATCCAATCAAAGACTGTTAAACTGACTGTGTATACACACACATACACACCCACCCCCACCCCCTATGACTGTCCCACGTCTTTGGGGAACGAAACCCTTTCAGAGCTAACATCATATGGTACGGCAGGTACATTGATGACCTGCTATTTGTCTGGGGAGGAACCGACTCTCAACTCGAAGAATTCGTGGCTGGTCTGGATAATAATGATTGTGGGTTAAGTTTTACTTCTGAAGTACAGGATAAACGTGTCAACTTTCTGGACATCACACTGGAGGGTGTACAGGGCCAGGGCATCAGCACGGAGGTTTTTCGAAAACCCATAGCTGGGAATTCACTGTTACACGCCTCGAGCTGTCACCCCAAAAGAGTGTTTAGGGGTGTGGCTAAGAGCCAGTTCATCCGCCTCAAGAGAAATTGTACGTCATGCATTGCATACGACAAGCAGGCGGATGACCTGGCTCTGAGGCTTAAAGAAAGAGGGTACGATTCTCCGACGATTATGAGAGCAAGAAAAGATGTAGAGAGGATCCCTAGGGAGAGACTTCTGACATTAGGCAGGAGGAGTAAGGGGGGCAGTTCAGAGTTACATAATTTTGGTGACAGGGTGTCTTTCATCACTGACTACTCTAAACAGTATGATGAAATCTGCCGGATAGTGAACAAACATTTCGGCCTCTTGTCGGCTGATGACGGGCTGACTGACACAGTGGAGAGGGGCATTAGATTTGCATATAGGAAAAATAAAACTATAGGCAATATGGTTGCCCCAACCAAGATTTGGAGAGAACCCCCCAATCAAACGTCCTCTTGGTTGACATCTTTAGGAGTATTTAAATGCCATTACCATACCTGTGTGGCATGTGAAAGGATTACTGTGGGGGACACGTTTGTTTCCACGGCGAGTGGTGAGAGATTCAATATTAAATATTGTCTGAATTGTAGACATACTTACATCATATATCTCATCACTTGCAGCTTATGTTCCTTACAGTATGTGGGACTCTCAACACGAGAGGCCAGAACTCGTATTAAGGAACACATGTCGGATATCAGGATTGGTTCCAAAACGACTCCCCTGGTTAGTCACTTTGTTGAGATTCATGATAAGTCACTAAGATCCTTTGTTTGGACCATTATTGATAAAGTCCCCTTTAGAAAAGGCCAGGGAGACAGGGTAAATAAACTTGGAGAAAAGGAGGCATTCTGGATTTTTAAACTAAAGACCAGGATTCCAAGTGGCCTCAACTCGGAGTTTGACCTGATCAATTTTTGGTCTAAATAAATTTGTGGCCTAATTTTAGGTACAATGTTTCAGATTGTGACTAATTTTTGGTCCATAATAAGCTCTGGTTTAATATAAGTATTGGCATGGTTGTGCTGTATTTATATTGGGTACTTCCTATTTGGGTATTTGATTGTGCTATGTTTGATACCTGTTTTGGATTGCCAGAGGGAGAAGGGAGGGGGGATATATATATATGTCCCATCACTTCTTCTCTCTCTGGCGTGATCCTGTTAAATGATTACAACTGTTTTTTGTAATTTCTCGTCTGTTTTATATCCATTCCAACTCGGAGTGTTCCATATGGTATATTCATAGGCTTTGCAACTTTGGCAACTTTTGGTTTGAATGACACATGTCTGGCTATTGTAACATGTTATGGGTTGAGATTGTTGGCTCCCCATATGTATCTGTGCCATGTCTGCATAGTTATTTTGTATTATTATTGTTTCATTATTCTATGTTCTTACCCTTCTCTTATTGGCATTTTCATTTCTGTATATGATTCGTGTATTTTGGACCGTACTTGGTCCACAGATTTGCCCACGTTGAATCGGATTGTTGTGGAATGCAGATTAAAGGGTAATTGACCATAAACACACTTCCTTGGTTTGGTTGTAAGTCTAGATTGTTTTTGTTGTGCTCGTAGTTCGGTATTCTTATCCCTCTCTTCTCGCCCCTCCAAAATTGTCTTGTGATTGTGTTTATTGCACTTACTTTGTTTACTTTCCGTGCTGACGTATGGCGTGTAGGCGGGTTTCAGTGATATCACTGGCTAAGCTCTAAGGCGCGACCCTATCAGAATTGCTCAGATCGTGTGTTCACTCCCACTCTGAGCTCTGGATTCGGACTGCATCAGTGAATGGAGCGGAGAATCTCCGGCACGGCAGGGCTGAATTTTGGCACTATCCGACCAGCGTCTTGGTACGTTGTGTAAACCGGCCTGTTTTTTCCGGTTCATTAATACTGGTCTTGATTATTCAGTGATGAAGACTAGCATAATAATAATAATGATTACCATCACTATTAGTGATTAGTGTCGATCTAATACAGTGCATTCATAGGGGGTGGGGGTGGGTGTGTATGTGTGTGTATACACAGTCAGTTTAACAGTCTTTGATTGGATAATTAGTTGCAGGGTGTGTGTCCCGCCAACCAATCAGATGAGGAGCTAGGTTTTTTAATCTTCTAGATTTCATTTGTGTTTTAAGAGGCTATGAGTAAGGCTCACGCCGAAACGCGTTAGCCGCTGTTTTGTCACTAGCTCGTTTATTATTTTTCACCCCCTCTGTATTGTTTTTACTAGGGCCATGAGCCCTGTGTTTACTTTGTATTTTGTAAGGTTATACCCTGTTCTTTGAATTAAATTCACTTCTAATTATCAACGGCCAGTATCAGGTGCTTCTGTTCTCTTGTTCGTTATTATGCACTTCTGGGCCTTAGTGAGCACTGATTTTTTGGCTGTGAGCTGTGGATCGGGCGGAATTCAGGAAACAGCCTGCAGGACCGGGGATTGATGACAGCCTTCCCCCCGCAGTTGGGCATAAATCGTTGCAGTCCGGTGTGACAACAGGAAAACCGCTGGAGCAACAGCATAAGAGGTATTTGCCTACAATCTGTGTGAGGGGAGTCTGTGTTACTTTGCCAATTGGAAGCTTTAAGTGCCGTCCCACATGTTGGATGTTTGTTCGTTTGTTGGCCTGTAACTATAAGATCCATTTCCCTGCGCTACCTACTGATCACCGGGGGGAGAGGAACCCTGGGTGAATTTAGTAATTTGTGACTGTCTTGACAACGGAGGACTTTCAACAAGTCAATTGGTGCAAATTATGCACAGCACCTACCTGGGTTGGTAGGTCAGGCTTACATTTACAATTGCGGATAACAGTACATCATTGTTCCTCTGTTGACAGTATAAACACCCATTTTTGTTGGATAAGGGTTTGTCTGCAAATACTTCCTGATATTCATTGTTTTGTTCAGGCTTTGATTTGTATCAAACCTGTTATTAAATCTTTTTCTCCTCCTTGGAATCTCAATTTGGTTTTGAAGATTTTACATGCTTCTCCTTTTGAGCCTATGTATTCTCTGGATATTAAATTACTTTCCTGGAAAGCATTATTTCTTTTGGCTATCTCTTCTGCTAGAAGAGTTTCTGAATTGTCTGCTCTCTCTTGTGAGTCTCCTTATTTGATTTTCCATCAAGATAAAGCTGTTTTACAGACTTGTTTACATTTTTGCCTAAAGTTGTGAATTCTAACAACATTAATAAGGAAATTGTTGTTCCTTCCTTCTGTCCTAATTCTAAGTTTACTCTTGAAAGGTCTTTACATTCTTTGGATGTTCTTTGAAATATTATGTTGAGGCTACTAACGATTTCAGAAAGACTTCTAGACTATTTGTTACTTTTTCTGGTTCCAGTAAAGGTCAGAAAGCCTCTGCCATTTCTCTGGCATCTTAGTTGAAACTTTTGATTCACAAAGCCTACTTGCTGGCAGGGCAGTCTCCGCCTCAGAGAATTACAGCTCATTCTACTAGATCAGTTGCCACTTCTTGGGTTTTCAAGAGTGAAGCTTCAGTTGATCAAATTTGCAAAGCAGCAACTTGGTCTTCTTTGCATACTTTTACTAATTTTACCATTTTTATGTGTTTGCTTCTTCGGAAGCAGCCTTTGGTAGAAAGGTTCTTCAGGCCGTTGAATCAGTTTAATATAGTGCCTTTGATTTGAGTTTTTTTTAATTTTAAGAAAACAATTATTTTTTTGGATTTAATTTCTCAGCGGATTTAGCTGTTGTTATTTTATCCCCCCCCCCTCTATAGCGACTCGAGGATTTCCACATCTTGGGTATTATATCCCATACGTCACTAGCTCATGGACTCTTGCCACTTACATGAAAGAAAACATAATTTATGTAAGAACTTTCCTGATAAATTAATTTCTTTTATGGTGGCAAGAGTCCATGAGATTTTTGTATAAAGCACTTTATTTTTTCCAGTTCCTCTTTTTATATGCTTTTTACTCCTTTTTTTACACCTCACTTCTTGGCTACACGTTAAATTAAGGTATGTGTGAGGTGGGAGGTATATTTATAGGCATTTTGAGGTTTGGGAAACTTTGCCCCTCCTGGTAGGAATGTATATCCCATACGTCACTAGCTCATGGACTCTTGCCACTTTGAAAGACATGAATTTATCAGGTAAGTTCTTACATAAATTATGTTTTTTACATTTCTGCTGTGTTTGTGTTTAGCTGTAATTTTCCTCTTACTCATTTACTGTACCCACACATATTATATACTGTTTTTCTCACCATTAAATGGACTTTCTAAAGATACCATTATTTTTATCATATCTTATAATTTACTATAAAAAAATCTCTTACGCATCTACAACCACCAAAAAACACTTATGCTAAATAGTTTTTACATTTTCTCCTGAGTTTAGAAATACCCAATGTTCTTTGCAAGTTATAGGGTAATAAGTACAAGTAGAACTTTGCTATTTCCAAACCATTTAAAAAAAAAAAAAAAATTAACGATAGTTACATTGTAACACTGATATCTCTCAGGAATCAATGAATAACCCTTCACATGTATATATTTTCTTTTAGTAGACAATCCAAAGTATTGATCTAGGCCCATTTTGGTATATTTCATGTAACCATTTCACCACCAAATGCGATCAAATAAAAAAAAATTGTTAACTTTTTCACAAACTTTAGGTTTCTCACTGAAATTATTTACAAACATATTATGCAATTATGGCACAAATGGTTGTAAATGCTTCTCTGGGATCCCCTTTGTTCAGAAATAGCAGACATATATGGCTTTGGCATTGCTTTTTGGTAATTAGAAGGCCGCTAAATGCCGCTGCGCACCACACTTGTATTATGCCCAGCAGTGAAGGGGTTAATTAGGTAGCTTGTAGGATTAATTTTAGCTTTAGTGTAGAGATCAGCCTCTCACCTGACACATCCCACCCCCTGATCCCTCCCTGACCCATCTCAAACAGTTCTCTTCCCTCCCCACTTCACAATTGTCACCGCCATCTTAAGTACTGGCAGAAAGTCTGCCAGTACTAAAGTAAAGGGCTTTTTTATTTTTGATATATATTCTGCAGTGTTGGATGCCCCCTTAGCCCCCAACTTCCATGATCCCCTCCAAACAGCTCTCTAACCCTCCCCCCTCTACCTATGTGCCACCATCTGTCTGCCAGTACCCAGTTTGGTAAAAATTTACCTTGAACCGGTACTCCGCCAGCGATGGGCCGCCCACCTGCTTCCCTCCTATCCCTCCCATGCTACCAATTGGCACCATCGCTGGCCGATGCAGAGAGTGCCACAAAATGGCTCTCTCTTCATCGGTTGCTTAAAAAAAGGGTATTGCAGGATGCCTCAATATCGAGGCATCACTGCAATACCATGAAAGCTGCTGGAAGTGATCACAATCGCTTCCACCGCTTGAAGCCCCTGAGGACATACCAGGCATGTCCTTGGTCGTTAATGACCGACTTTTGTAGGACGTGCCTGGTACGTCCTTGGTCGTTAAGGGGTTAAAAAACTGCACAAAGCAGTTTTAGGCGTTAAAGTGTGCTGATGCGGGGAAAAAAAAAACAGCACTGAAAAGTGCCTTTACATTGGAGTCTATGGGGACTGTGTTGTCTCTATGAATATATATGCTTATATACAGTATCTCACAAAAGTGAGTACACCCATTACATTTTTGTAAATATTTTATTATATCTTTTCATGTGACAACACTGAAGAAATTACACTTTGTACACTACAATGTAAAGTAGTGAGTGTACAGCCTGTATAACAGTGTAAGTTTGCTGTCCCCTCAAAATAACTCAACACACAGCCATTAAAGGGCCATAATACCCAAATGTTTAAACACTTGAAAGTGATGCAGCATAGCTGTAAAAAGCTGACTAGAAAATATCACTTGAACATCTCTATGTACAAAAGAAAGATATTTTACCTCAAAAGTTCCTCAGTAGCCACCTCCCATGGTAAAGGATTTCTAAGCAGCATTTTAGTGTGTTTGTCCTGGGACATCTGAAGGGACTAGCATTGTGCACTCTCATATTATTTCACCAATCAGGTAAAGGAAGCTTACTATGAAATCTCATGAGAGTTAAGTCAAATCTCATGAGATCACAGTAAGAGTTCATGACCTCAGCACTGCTGATGCTGATTGGCTGCTGTTCATTTCTTCATTTTTTTTATTTTTTTTACCTGCAGCTGGGAGCAGCTGAGTATAACTTTTTACACAGAACTTACTCTGCTGAGCTGAGAAAATTGTGAGGTAAAATATCTTCCTTTTTTACATAGAGATGATCAGGTGATATTTTCCTGTCAGCTTTTTACAGTTATACTGCATCAGTTTCAAGTGATTTAGCATGTGAGTATTATGTCCCTTTAATGTTCTAACCATTGGCAACAAAAGTGAGTACACCCCTAAGTGGAAATGGCCAAATTTGGCCCAAAGTGTCAATATTTTGTGTGTCCACCATTATTTTCCAGCACTGCCTTAACCCTCTTGGGCATGGAGTTCACTACAGCTTCACAGGCTGCTACTGGAGTCCTTTTCCACTCCTGCATGACAACATCATGGAGCTGGTGGATGTTAGAGACCTTGCGCTATCACACCTTCCATTTGAGGATGCCCCACAGATGCTCAATAGGGTTTAGGTCTCGAGACATGCTTGGCCAGTCCATCACCTTTACCCTCAGCTTCTTTAGCAAGGCAGTGGTCATCTTGGAGGTGTTTGGGGTCTTTATCATGTTGGAATACTCCAAAGGGAGGGGATCATGCTCTGCTTCAGTATGTCACAGTACATGTTAGAGGACCAAAATCAGCATGGTTTTACTTCAGGGAGATCATGTCAGACTAATCTAATTGACTTCTTTGATTATGTAACAAAAGTATTAGACAAGGGTGGAGCAGTTGATGTAGCATATCTAAATTTCAGCAAAGCATTTGACACCGTCCCACACAATAAACTAATTCACAAACTGTATTTCCTTGGTCTAGATTCAAAAATTGTGAACTGGGTGGAATGCTGGCTTAAGGACAGAAAACAAAGTGTCTTAGTAAATGGAGTGTATTCAGCAGAGGGGGCTGTTACTAGTGGTGTTCCTCAGGGGTCAGTGCTGGGTCCTGTTTTGTTTAACATATTTATCTGTGATATCAGCAAAGGGCTATAGGGGAAAGTATGTCTGTTTGCAGATGATACAAAAATTTGTAACAGAGTGGATGTTCCAGGGGGGTAGACAAAATGAGAAGTGATTTACAACAATCTGAGGATTGGACAAATGACTGGGATCTAAAGTTTAACACAGCAAAGTGTAAAATAATGCATCTAGGGAAGAAAAATCCAAATGTTAATTACAGACTCAATGACACTTAACTGACTGTTACAGATGAGGAACAGGACTTGGAAATTATTATTTCAGATGATTTAAAACTTAGTAAACAATGTAGTAATGTAGCGAGTAAGGCTAGCAGAATGCTTAGATGTATTGGTAGAGGTATTTGCAGCAGAAATAGTAAGGTTCTTATGCCACTTTATAGATCATTAGTTAGGCCTCATCTTGAGTATTGTGTGCAGTTCCGGAGGCCATATCTTCAGAAGGATATTAACAAACTTGAATCTGTGCAAAAATGGTACATGGTCTAAAAATAAAACTTACCAGGATAGGCTCAATGACCTAAATATGTATAGCTTAGAGGAGAGAAAGGAAAGAGGTGATATAATAGCAACGTTCAGCTACGTTAAAGGGCTTAGTAAAACTGAGGCTGTGGGTATTTTACATAAAATAGAAAATTCAAGAACAAGGGGTCATGAGCTCAAGCTAAAGGGTAGTAGATTCAGGAGTAATTGGAGGAAGCACTACTTTACAGAAAGAGTGATTGATTTATGGAATAAACCTCCTCAAGAGGTAGTAGGGGCAAACACTGTGGGGGACTTTAAAAATGCATGGGACAAGCATAAGGCTATCAAATAAGATAAGTTTATACTGTTAGGTAATATCGGGCAGTTTTGCTGGGCCTATGGCTCTTATTTGCCGTCAATATCTATGTTTTTATGTTGGCATTCATGGTTCCCTCAATGAACTGTAGCTCCCCAGTGCCAGCAGCACTCATGCAGGCCCAGACCATGACACTCCCACCACCATGCTTGACTGTAGGCAAGACACACTTGCCTTTGTACTCCTCACCTGGTTGCCGCCACAGGACATGGTTCCAGTAATCCATGTCCTTAGTCTGCTTGTCTTCAGCAAACTGTTTGCAGGCTTTCTTGTGCATCCTCTTTAGAAGAGGCTTCCTTCTGGGACGACAGCCATGCAGAACAATTTGATGCAGTGTGCAGAGTATGGTCTGACAGGCTGACCCCCCCACCCCTTCAACTCATGCATCAATGTTGGCAGCATTCATACGTCTATTTCCCAAAGACAACCTCTGGATATGACTCTGAGCATGTGCACTCAACTTCTTTGGTCGACCATGGCGAGGCCTCTTATGAGTGGAGCCTGTCCTGTGAAACCATTGTATGGTATTGCCCACTATGCTGCAGCTTAGTTTTAGAGTCTTGGAAATCTTCTTATAGCCTAGGCTATCTTTATGTAGAGCAACAATTCTTTTTTCCAGATAATCAGAGAGTTCTTTGCCATGAGGTGCCATGTTGAACTTCCAGTGACCAGTATGAGAGAGTGTGAGTGCGATAACACCCAATTTAACACATCTGCTCCCCATTCACACCTGAGACCTTGGGGGATATTTATCAAAGGTTTGGCGGACCTGATCCAAAAGTGCAGATCAGGTCCGTCAGACCTCACTGAATGCAGAGAGCAATACACTCTCAGTATTCAGCATTGCCCCAGCAGCTCTTGTGAGCTGCTGGTGCAATGCCGCCCCCTGCAGATTCACGGCCAATAGGTAGGTGTCAATCAACCCGATCATACTCAATTGGGTTGAGTTTTGGCGATGTGTGTCCACCTGCTCAGACTGCTGCTTCATAACTGCTGTTTATGGCGAGCCTGCAGGCTTGATAAATGGGCCCCCTTGAAACACTAATGAGTAACAAGACACCAGGGAGGGAAAATGGCTAATTCGGCTCAATTTGGCCATTTCCACTTAGAGGTGTACTTACTTTTGTTGCCAATGGTTTAGACATTAATGGCTGTGTGTTGAGTTATTTTGAGGAGACAGCAAATTTACATTGTTATACAGGCTGTACACTCACTACTTTACATTGTAACAAAGTGTCATTTCTTCAGTTTTGTAAAATAAAAATAGATAATAAAATATTTACAAAAATTGAGGGGTGTACTCACTTTTGCGAGATACTGTACATATATATTTATGTATTGATAAAACACCAAGTGGTATGGTATCACTAGCAAAGAAGGAGATGTGCTTGGTATATGAAAAATAATGCAAAATGAAACAGAAATGCTGTATGAAAAGTCCTAAACAATGCCAGATGTACGGCAGCTCTCCAATTGATTGACACAATCTTATAAACAATGTCCTGAAAGACAAGAAAAGAGGCGTCTCATGGTGCAGTACATCAAATCACCCAAATGAGAGGCAAAGTGGTAACAACTTTACACTCACAGTTATGAAGGCAAATTAAATGCAAGCCGGGCAAACCGAAACTTCAGAGCCGCTCAGCTGACTCACTCTCACATCTGAGGTTCTGATGTTGCACCTGTGATGACGTCAGTCGCTACGTCACTCTCCACACACAGGATATCGAACCCAGCTGTAGCTCAAAGGTGAATGAAGGTAAATCACTTCCACACCATCCAACAATTATTGGAGATGTCTAGAAGAAGTGCAAATACTCCAAATGGAAGGACTTATGCAGAGCGAGGATATGTTAAAAGGTTATAATAAAAAATATATATTAAAAACACACAGCAATGCTTTTCTCTGCACAAACCAATGTTTCATGGCTGATGTAGTTAACCCCGTAATAATTTATGTAGGTAACCAACATGATGTTGTCTGACTGGAAATGGAGAAACTTTCCTGCTTTAATAGAGGCCAGGGCTGACTATCCCGAAGATCTCTCAAATTTCCGGAATGTTGATCGGTAACCTTGCCTCAAGGTGAAACCAAACTTCTTGCAATCTTCGAGAAACCTTGACCACCCCCCAGCACAATAAACCAAGATTTTATGGAATAATTAAAAACCGGATTGAAAGAATGAATTAAATAATTAAGTAAAATTTGTAATAAAACTACACAGCACACATCGGAAAAATGTGGTGTTATTCATATTTATAAAACAAAATTCAGAGCGTATTGTTTTACTTCTTGTAAAATTATCTTTCCCAGTAAATATTTTTTTTTTCACTAGCGAAAACATCGCTAGTGTTAAACATTTTGCGCTTGTGAGGTTCCACTGGTATTACAAGTTGAAAAAAAAATCCTAACTGGAGTTTTAACGTGCGCGTTCATGTATTCCCCCATAAAAATTAATGGAGACAAAAAAGTGGGGGGAAAAAACACCCTACTCGCGCAAACAACCTCACATTTTTACATTCCCCATAGAAGTCAATGGAGGGTAAAAAGAACACCCTACCATAAGCCCCTAACCTATTAACCCTTAACCACCATCCCCCACATCGTAAACACTAAATAAACTATTAACCCCTAAACTGCTATCCCCCCACATCACAATCACTAATTAAAACTAATAACCCATAAACTGCCATCCCCCACAATGCAAATAACCTAAATAAACTATTAAGTTATTAACCCCTAAACTACCATCTCCCCACAATGCAAAGTTATAAACTAACATCTAAAACCCCTAACCTAACACCCCCTATCTTAACCCAAATTAGAACATTCCTATAATTGCTAAAAAAAATACTAACTACCTTAAACAAAAATTACCTGTAAAATTAAATAAAAACCTTTTAAAAATAAAAACGTAACATTTACAGAAAACTAAAACAAACTAAATTACCATTGCCCTGAAAAGGACAATTGGATGGGCATTACCCTTAAAAGGGCATTCAGCTATTTTTCAGCCCAAATAAAAAAAAACAAAAAACTAATCAATAAAAAAACACCCCAAAAATAAAAAAACTAACACTTACCCCAAAATGGTATTCACCGATCATGATGATTATGGCGCTCCATCTTCTTCATCCAGGCGGAAGTCTATTTTCATTCAGGTAGCAGTCCATCTTCATCCAGATGGCTGTCCATCTTCTTCATCCTGGTGATGGTGGCGGCATTGTCGGTCCTCCTCTTGAGATCTTCAACACGGTGGTCCTCTAGATACGTTCTCCAGCTGCACACTGAATAGTGAATGCAACTTATCTCTTTTATATAGGGGTACCCTTGCATTGCTATTGGTTGATTTGAAGGTGGTTTAGGGGTTAATAGTTTATTTAGGTACTGAGTTGTGAGCGATGATAGATTATGGTTTAATAGTTTTTTAGGTTCTTTGCGATGTGGGGGGTGGTTTAGGGGTTAATAGTTTATTTATGGGTGTAAGTGTTCTTTGTATCCTGTTGCTGACACATCATGGAAGACCATTAAAGTTCAAAGAGAAATAGCACAAGCACTACTGAAATAGAGTGGGGATGCTCCGTCAGGTTTAACTGTGGATATACCTTTTGAGCTAGAGTGCTTTTGCAATAGAACAACTTACAATTTTACAAACACTGGTTTGAATCACAAAAGGAATTGAGATTCAGAGGTTGCACTTATCTAGCACTTCTAATACCCCTATGAATGTCAGACATCCAACGAGGCAGAGAAGAACCAAAGGAAGGAGTTAAATAAATAAAACATAATTTTTATTATTACAAAAGAGTTTATAAAATCATTGTGTAAGTGTGTGTAATTTAAAAACACATAGAAGCCTGAATCGGCATCAATGTTTTCAGTGAGTTGCGTGGGGGTAGCTAACTGTGATATACTTGAGTTGGCAAATATGTTTGGAGGACTATTGAGTTGGTATAATGTAATATACTTTCTTGATAGTGGGTAGTTTTATTATTTGTTCACAAAGGGGTATAATATATCCCTGTAGTTAGCTTTATAGAGAATACTGTCTCTTTAAAGTTTGATGATATCAGATTTGTAAAGCCGTCTTATACACTTAGACAATTTATTCAGTTTTAAGTGAAAAAAAGTATTTCAATGATATAAGTCTGTAAGGATATCTATTCTGAAGCAGGAGACTTCAACATTCCTATTAAATATGTCAGTTTTGTGATCCACCTCTATATTGGTTTGCTAGGTGTCATTATAGGTGCTTGTATTAGTTGAGAACTACACAACTTTAATTTGGAGGGGTATGATCGTTTGTATTCTGCTTACATTCTCACTTTGAATAGTAATAGTATCAGTACAATGTACCTAGTGTCCACTAAGATAGCTGATATTAAGATGGATACCTAATTGCTAAAATTAGTTGTATCATTCTGTATATTTATAATGGGCCTGAACATAGGATCCCTTCTGAATATAGATAGTAAGGTTTAGGGGTTACTTGAATTATCGCTATTATCGTGGAGTGACTGAATCCTTCGTTGTCTTGTTATTGTATTAAAATATTCTCATAGCTGTTAGATCTCCAGTGTGATAGAGTCAGTAGCATTGTTACATGTGATTGCTAAATCTAAATTGGAATATATAAATGTGCAGGAGGCAGTAAGGATAACCTTGTATTATACAGCCTTATTTTGGTATTCATACATTTATATGTGTAGTTGTTCAAACAGAATTGGAGTATTGCAAGATATTGCACGCATCGGTAATAACCATATAAACTGCTGTTAGCACTTCTAAAAGTTTATTCACAATCATATAACCTTATTTTAGTATAAGTACACTTAGGTATGTAGTCATTCAAACAAGTTCTGAATATTTCTAGGTACTGCAGGCAGCAGCGGTGACCATATCGATTACAATTAGCATCTGGGTAATTAGATTTTATCCATCAATATAAAGCAGCAATGACCATATAGATTATGACTTACATCTAAGTTAATATATCACTATATAGCCTTATTTTGGCATTAGCACGCTTGGATGTATAGTTACTCAAAGGAGTTTAAATGTTTCAATGTGCTGTGGACAACGGCGGTAACCTTGTAAATTAAGATTATCGGCTAAGTGTTTAAATGTATCCACAATCATGCAGCCGTATCTATTTCAAGTGACCCCCAAGCTAGAATACCACTCCCACACTGAAATAGCGATCTCACAAATTAGTTGTATATTATTGCAAGCGAGTTTCTATGCAGTTAAAAAATATAACCTGTGTATATAATGCCCCGGAGCAGTGCCTACGTGAGGAGGGGCTAATGACCTCACGCTAGGCATTACGGGCGTGGTCACGTGAGCCGTCGCTCACTTGTTTTGTAGCCGAGCAGGAGCGAAGACCTGTGAAGAGAAGCCGGAGAATCTCTACTTACCATGTCGGAGTTGCAGAAGATTCTCTCGACGGTCCAGGAGCTGTTGTCGTCGAAGGGTGACGACTGGGTCCGGAGGCGGTTGGCGATTGAAGAGGAAGCAGGAACCGGAGGAGTCGTCACGGCGGTCGGTGTACCATCCAGGCCGACAAGGAGATCCCGTCCGCCAGAAAGGCTAAGTCCATCATCCGGAAGACGTCAGGAGTCCGGGAGTCGTAGAGGAAAAGCGGCGAGAGCTTCAGCGGGTCAGCGGTTGTCATCGGTGAGAAGGAGAGGAGCTGCAGGACATCGGTCAGGACCGGGAGACATCAGCAGAACGGACGCAACACGGTTTCCCCAGGGAGAAGCTGCACCAGGTAATTCTTCTTCTTTTTCAGGAGCTGTTTTCGTCCGATGGGATGAAGAGGTGTCGGAAGAAGCGGAGATGGCGGCAGGTGAGGAGGAACCTTGCGAGACGGAGGACGTAAGTATTTTGGCGCCAAAACAGGGGATAACGGCTCCAGGCCCAAGGTGCGCGGCATATCAGGAAAAATGTACGGCTTTTAAGCCTGGGGGTATTATCAATGAAAATAATGCTGGACAACATGGGGGCTCTGTTGTAATACAGCATCAGGACATTAGTACGGCACTTAGGCCTTTAGGCAGAGGAGGACCAGGTAACGTTGGTCATTTTGAAACATGTGCAGCAGTTAGGCCTGAGGTAATTACAGGCTGTGATAAAGAAGCTAGTCAAGGTGTTAGGGATAAAACATCACAGTTGATTTATGAGGAAGCGTTAAGCGTCAGGGGCCAGGATTTGTTTACGGCTAATGAGCCTTTTTTAATGCAGCAGCAATTTGGTGAAGAACATTTTAGTCAGGTAGGCAGGCATGGTAAAACGGCTAGTGAGCCTAGAGCAGCGAATACAGACTCTTCAAACAAGAATAGCTCAAGGAATACTGCATTGAATAAGCCAGTTACTGTCGGAGCTTCTGCTTCAACAGGTAGAAAGGCTTTAGAAAAAAGAAAGCATTGTTTTACAGGTCCAGGAGAGAAAAACGCTGAGAGGGATGTTAGGCCTGAGAGTTTTAGAAATTGGGAATGTGCCATTTTAGATGATAATGCTAGAGAGATGTTTTTTAAGGAGCATAATGTTAGCAATAGAACTAGTAGGATCTTAAATAGTGAGGCTAATTCTAGGCAGGGTAACGTTTCTTTTTCTTCAGATCCTATTCATCCTGAGTTTATAACACCTGGCCGGAGCAGTGATACGTTTCCTTCTAAGATACAGGAGGAAGCAGACTCTTTATGGATTGACGAACAGTACAGTGATTTCGGAGAGGAGGAAGAACAATCAACTTTACCAGGACCAGCAGCGTCTGAGCAGGTAAACAGTTTAGACATTGTATCTCAGTTAATTAGAGCGTTAGTTCCAGGTAATGTTATTTCTGAGGGTAATAGGGCTAGTAATTTAGAGAAGGTTAACACTAGGGTCTGTAATGATAGTGATAGGGATTTCCTTAGGGGGGGCTCTGTTGATAGGGGTGTTAGTGTTTTTGATAGAAGGTTAGCTAACAGGGAATACGCATCCTCTCAGCCTCAGGTAGTCCACAGTGAAAGAAAGAGACAGGAGAAAAGTTCCAGGAGTTCAGTTTCACGGCGGCGGGAGAGATCCCGTTCGCCTATTACGTTCAGACAAAGCAAAGAATTAGGCGATTCGTCACTTTGGGGTTCATTGGATAAACAATCAAGGGAAAGAGGGAGACCCAGAAGGTCTAGGACTCCGGTTAGAAGGAGAGAAAATGAAAGAGATAAGCAGAGAAAAGGTAGTGAATCAACACGTCAGGAAGCAAGGAGGGAGGCGGTCATTACAAGGGAGAATCCTGTAATGTCCAATACTGCAGGTGAGAGTTCAAGTGTTAATGTGAATGATTCGAATGCGTCTGATGTAAGGTGCGATATGATGTTAAAAGGTTTGAAAGATTTAATTGCTAGGATGGAGAGTAGTGGTCCGGTGAGTGCCGAGGGCACTTCAGGTCCGGTCGGTGTTTGGGTTCAGCAAATTGCGCCCTCAGGAGGTGGTCCTCCTGAGCAGGCTCCTTCGGTAATTTTAAGTAGTGCAAGTATGGTTGGGCTCCCTAAGGTATCTGATCAGGCTTTGAGACAACCTTGCTTATGTTCGGTCGGGCCTTTGGGCATTCATTTATCTTTAGAGATAAAAGAGAAGATTTGGCGGAGAGAGTTTATTGAAATTTTCTCATTGCTTCCGGTGGATCAAGTTTTTGACATCAAAGATGATGTAAGGAGCGAGTCTTCTAAAAAAGAAGAAGACGAGCGTAAAAAGAAATTTAGGAAGCTTCCTAAAACTTTATCTAATTGGTCGACTGCCTTTTGTATTTTGGCAAGCGTAGCTGGTGAAAAGAACCCCGAGCTCTGCTCTTCCCTCTTTTGTTACCTTAATGAAATAGCCAGTGCTTGTCGCACGTATGGCGGTCTTGCGTGGTGGAAATACGACGAACAGTTTCGTCAACGTCTTGCAGTTCGTCCTGAAATGAGATGGGACGATAGGGATATGGGGATATGGTTGGAGCTTATGACTCCTTTAAGGTCTCAGTCCTTTCGTGCTACGGGAGGAGGAAGTAATGCTTCCTCAGCATCATCATCAGCAGTGGCCCTCAGAAAAGGGCTTTGCTTCCAATTCAATGAAGGAACATGTAAATTTGGAACAGCTTGTAAATACAAGCACGAGTGCTCCTTTTGTGGAGGAGTCCACTCTAGCGCAAAATGCTTTAAGAAAGGTAAATCCCTCTCAAAAGGAGAAAGTACTATTCAAAGCCAAGACGCCAGTGAAAGTCGAAAGGATGGCGCCGTGGTTAGAATTGTACGGTAAGAAGAAAGCTAAAAGATCAGATGCGGACACTCTATTGAGGGGGTTTTCAGCTGGGTTTTATATCCCCTTTTTTGAGGGGATTGAATCAGTTTTTGCAGGTAACTTAAAATCAGCATCGGATTTTCCGGAAGTAGTGATGACTAAGATTCAGAAAGAAATTTCGCTGGGTAGGATGGCGGGTCCCTTTAGGGCCCCTCCTTTTAAGAATTTGCGTGTCTCTCCCTTAGGAGTGGTTCCCAAAAAAATGCCGAATCAATTCAGATTGATTCATCATTTGTCATTCCCGAAAGGTTTTTCTGTGAATGATGGGATTGATCCAGAATTATCTGCAGTCAGATATGCATCCTTTGATAAGGCTTTAGATTTGATTCGGGAGGCGGGTCCAAATGCCTTGTTGGCGAAAGTGGACATTGAATCAGCATTTAGGCTGTTACCAGTCCACCCATCTTGTCATCATCTGTTAGGCTGCTTTGTGGACGGTTCCTATTTTGTGGATCTATGCTTACCAATGGGCTGTTCTATTTCCTGTTCTTATTTTGAGAAGTTTAGTTGTTTTCTAGAATGGGTTGTAAAACAGATTTCTGGTTTGTCATCCGTTTCTCATTATCTGGATGATTTTTTGTTTGTGGGTCCGGAAGGTACCCAATCATGTCAATTCCTGATGGATTCTTTTATGCTGATAGCTAGGGATTTTGGGATCCCGGTTGCTGACGAAAAAACTGAGGGTCCTTCTCATGTGATTAATTTCCTCGGAATTTGTATTGACACTGTTTCTATGGAATGCAGACTTCCTAAGGACAAGATTAGTGATCTTGTGTCTTCCATTAACCTAGCTCTTGCGAGAAAGAAGCTTTCGTTGAGAGAGATTCAGTCCCTAGTGGGTAAACTGAATTTTGCATGTAAGATCATTCCCGTTGGTAGGATCTTTTGCAGAAGGTTATCTTTAGCCACGGTGGGAGTTAAAATTCCCCATTTCCGAATTCGATTATCTTATCAGGTAAAAGAAGATTTGAGAGTTTGGAAAGCCTTTTTAAAGGAATTTAATGGCAAATCTTTAATTCAGACGATGGAAATTTTAGATAGTGAACTTCATCTATTCACTGACGCTTCAGGGGCTCTTGGTTTTGGAGCCATATTTGGAAACAAATGGTGTGCTGGTGCGTGGCCTGAATATTGGACTGAGGTAGGTCTAACAAAAAATCTGGTTTTTCTGGAATTATTTCCATTAGTGGTAGCCTTAAAAATTTGGGGTGTCGAATTCGAGAATAGAAAGGTGGTATTTCATTCTGATAACATGGGGGTTGTTTTTGCAATCAATCGTCTGTCATCTAGTTCTAAACCAGTGATTGGATTGCTGAGGATGTTCGTTTTTGAATGTATGAAGCTTAATGTCTTTTTTAGAGCTATTCATGTTCCTGGAAAGGAGAATGTTGGGGCTGATGCTCTTTCTCGTTTTCAGTGGCGGAGATTCCGGGAGGCTGTGCCAGAGGCGGAAGAAATCGGTTTTCCTTGCCCGGAAGAGATGTGGCGTTTGAACTTCCTAGATTGCTAAAATATGTGAGGGGAGCCTTAGCTCCTAGTACCTGGAAAGCCTACCTTCCTGTCTGGGTTCAGTGGTTGAACAAATTATCTGTTTTTGAAGGGGACAAAGAGGAATTCCTTTTATTAGACTGGATTGAAGAATGGAGAATGAAGGGTTCATCTAAATCGGTGGTGCAAAGGAATATGGCGGCTTTGTCTTTTTTGTTTAACCTGTTGGGCTGGGTCGATCTGTCCAAAAAATTTTCTGTGAGAATGGCTATTAGGAGTTTAATTAGGGGTAAAGTATCAGTGGATAATAGAAGACCTTTGGTCTTCGCTATTGTTGTCGAATTGATTAAAGTGTTGCCCTTTGTTTGTTTTTCCCAATTTGAAGTTTTGTTATTTAGGGTGGCCTTTTTGCTGGCATTCTTTGGTGCTTTTAGGATTTCAGAGTTGGTATCCGCTAACAGGTGGAACTGCGGGGGCTTGCGCTATAGGGATGTAGTTTTGAACCCGCATGAAGTTTTAATTTGGCTAAAGAAGTCTAAAACGGATCAAGTAGGTAAGGGTTGTTGGGTTTGTTTGAATGAGATTGGGGGTTTGTGCTGCCCAGTTACGGCAGTTAGGGAATTTTTTAAGGTTAGAAAAGTTATTGATGGCATTCCTTTATTGGTGCACGAGGACGGCACATTTTTATCTCGTTTTCAATTTGAATCAGTATTGAAAAAAGCGTTAGAAAGGATTGGTTTGAACAGTAGTGAATTTGGTTGTCATTCATTTCGAATTGGGGCAGCGACGGAAGCTAGTATTTCTGGTTTGAATGTTAATTCAGTTAAAAAGATTGGGAGATGGAAGTCTGAATGTTTCAAGTTATATGTGAGACCGGAGCTTGTTGATAAGTTATAGCTATAGTTTTTTATTCCAGCAGGTCCCATTCATTGTTGGATCGTGGGGCATTCTTACATATACTGGGCAAGAAAAGAGGCTGCATTAAGAGATTCAGGGCTGCAGCTTAACTGTTCATCTGAAAAAGTATTGATTAAGTGGTTTGGGATTAGGGGTATGAAATGGGACCAGTTACTATTTAAAGTGATTAGTTGGGCTAGATTGTTTCACCCACCTGAGATTTTAATTATTCATGTTGGGGGTAATGATTTGGGGTTTATGGCACAAAAAGACTTTATTGATATGATCAAAAGAGATATTGGTAGGTTAAAAGAATTGTTACCTGAGATAATGATTATTTGGTCCGACATTGAGTGCAGATTAGCGTGGAGATCTGCTTGGGATGTGAAAAGATTGGACTCTTCCCGAAAAAAGATTAATAGAACTATCACAAGCTTTGTGGCAAAATTGGGTGGCTTCGGTTTAAGGCATGTGGAGTTTGAAGGTGAGTCTGGAAGCTGCTTCTTCTTAAAAGATGGTGTTCACCTTAACAAAATTGGCCTGCATCTCTTTAATTTTAACTTGAGCGAAGGGGTAAAGAAGGCCTTAGCCCTGTGGGTTGGTGCTCGAAGGTCTTTTCGAGCAGTGGCGGGGTGCTAGCCGCTAAGTTATATTTAATTATTATGGGTACCTCCTCAGGTATGGGGAGAGGTTAAGTATGTGGGCGTGCCTGGCCGAGCGCCAGTGGAAGGCACGTGATTTTATGGTACAAGCACCTTTTAAATGTTATTGTGGTTTAATAAAGTTTATCTATTATTTAAATAATAAACGCGGGCTGCGGCCTTTTTCCCCCAAAGTTTTGTCTTGTGTTTTCATTTATGTTAATATTGCCTAGATGTGTGGTCAATAATGCCCCGGAGCAGTGCCTACGTGAGGAGGGGCTAATGACCTCACGCTAGGCATTACGGGCGTGGTCACGTGAGCCGTCGCTCACTTGTTTTGTAGCCGAGCAGGAGCGAAGACCTGTGAAGAGAAGCCCCCTCCCTCCCTCCCTGGATTTGGTAAGTGGTTGTCGCAGCTAAAGCGGGGTGCTAGCCGCTAAGTTATATTTAATTATTATGGGTACCTCCTCAGGTATGGGGAGAGGTTAAGTATGTGGGCGTGCCTGGCCGAGCGCCAGTGGAAGGCACGTGATTTTATGGTACAAGCACCTTTTAAATGTTATTGTGGTTTAATAAAGTTTATCTATTATTTAAATAATAAACGCGGGCTGCGGCCTTTTTCCCCCAAAGTTTTGTCTTGTGTTTTCATTTATGTTAATATTGCCTAGATGTGTGGTCATTAAACAATACCCTGCCCTAACATGTTTCGCCGATACTATCACGGTTTTTTCAAAGGACTGCTATTTCAGTGTGAAATAGATACGGCATGTTGTTATAATGGGGTTTCACAAACAATACGACTAAATGGTAGAAGCTTAAACCTTACACTATACTAAGTATAATATTAATGAGAGATACTTGACCTCAATAGATTTAATAGATCATCGTACTCAGGCCAAAATAAGGCTGCATGATTGTGGATACATTTAAACACTTAGCCGATAATCTTAATTTACAAGGTTACCGCCGTTGTCCACAGCACATTGAAACATTTAAACTCCTTTGAGTAACTATACACCCAAGCGTACTAATGCCAAAATAAGGCTATATAGTGATATATTAACTTAGTTGTAAGTCATAATCTATATGGTCATTGCTGCTACCCACAGTATTTTAAAATATTCAGATTTAGTTGGAATAACTACACACCCAATATACGTATGCCAAAATAAGGCTGTATGACTGTGAGCAAACTTGTACACTGAACCGCCAATTGCAATTTATACGGTTATCACGTTTGCTTGCAGTACTTTGAAATAATGAAAATTTACATGGTTACTGCTGTTTTCTACAGCACGTGTGAAATATTTAAACCTCGTTGAGTAATCATATACTCCAGTGCACCAATGCCAAAATAAGGCTTTATATTGATGGATAAAATCTAATTACCCAGATGCTAATTGTAATCGATATGGTCACCGCTGCTGCCTGCAGTACCTAGAAATATTCAGAACTCGTTTGAATGACTACATACCTAAGTGTACTTATACTAAAATAAGGTTATATGATTGTGAATAAACTTTTAGAAGTGCTAACAGCAGTTTATATGGTTATTACCGATGCGTGCAATATCTTGCAATACTCCAATTCTGTTTGAACAACTACACATATAAATGTATGAATACCAAAATAAGGCTGTATAATACAAGGTTATCCTTACTGCCTCCTGCACATTTATATATTCCAATTTAGATTTAGCAATCACATGTAACAATGCTACTGACTATATCACACTGGAGATCTAACAGCTATGAGAATATTTTAATACAATAACAAGACAACAAAGTATTCAGTCACTCCACGATAATAGCGATAATTCAAGTAACCCCTAAACCTTACTATCTATATTCAAAAGGGATCCTATATTCAGAAACAGGAAGACTAGTGGCAGGCACTTCAAAAACCAAGAAGTGCCTGCCACTAGTCTTCCTGTTCTTGTTACGTTGCGCGATACTGGGTCTAATCGCAGGCTACGGCACTCTGCTAGCTTAGTTCACTGGAGGACTTTACATATTTGCCGGTTCTGGTTCCGGACGCAGCTATACCGCGCTTACCTTCCTTTTACCTGTGTATGACCAGGAAGCAGGAAAGATGGAGCGGATAACAACATTTAATTCTTGGTTAGATAAGTGGTGCAGGGAACGAGGATTTGGTTTTATTGGCCATTATAGCTCTGTTTGGAAAGATACTAGGTTATTTAGGAGAGATGGCTTGCATTTGGATGCTAAAGGAACAGAGTATCTGGGAGAGGAGTTCAAATACTTTATTAGAAATCATTTAAACTAATAAAGGGGGGTAGCATTAATATATCCACCTGCCCCCCACAGCATGCCAAAACTGTTAGTCCAAGTAACAATTCTAGAAATTCTAGTAGAAAAATTCTTCGTGCCATGAGCACAAATGCTCGCAGCTTAGGAAATAAATTACCTGAACTCATTTCAATAATGACTAGGGACAACTTGGATTTAGTAGCTATAACAGAAACATGGTACAATGATTTGCATGACTGGGACATAGTCATACCTGGATACAGGTTATTTAAAAAGAACAGAGTAGGAAAGAAAGGTGGAGGAGTTGCTTTGTATGTAAATGAAAATATAAAGGTTACTGAAATTGTAGGAACAAATGATGAGGTGGAAAGTATTTGGGTGACTTTGGAAATTGGAGATAAAAATGTTTTTAGAATAGGGGTTGTATATAGGCCTCCATTGCAGGATGAAAAACTGGACAATCTGTTATTAGATGAAATAACCAAAATGACCATGAAGGGTAAGGTTATAGTACTGGGGGACTTTAATTTGCCAGATATAGACTGGAAGATTCCTTCTGCTAGATCGGCTAGAAGCAGGTATATTCTTGAATCTCTGCTAGGGGAATCACTTGAACAATTAGTCAAGGAACCAACTCGTAAGGAAGCTATATTAGATCTAATACTTACAAACAGTGATACAGTTTCAGATGTGTCTGTAGGTGAGAACTTAGGATCCAGTGATCATCAATCTGTTTGGTTTAGTATTCATGTTCAGGAACTGTACACCCAGACTAAAACAAAAGTTTTAGACTTTAGGACGGCAGATTTTTCATTAATGGGAGAATACCTAAAAAACTATTTAAAGGGGAAAAATCTTATTACAGGGGTTCAAGAACAGTGGGAATTTGTGAAAGGTGCCATTTTAGATGCAACCGCACACTGTATTAGACATGTCTGTAAAAGTAAAAGAAAGCGGAAACCAATTTGGTTTTCCAAAGAAGTAGCACATGCTGTAAAGACAAAAAAGATAGCTTATAAAAATTACAGACACACACAAGCAGATGATGATATGAAAATATGGAGACTCCAACAAAAAAAGACTAAGCAGTTAATTAGGAAGGTTAAAGCTGATGCAGAAGAGAAGATAGCACAGTCAGTAAAACATGGGGACAAAACATTCTTTAGATATATCAGTGAAAGAAGAAAAAATAAGGTAGGAATAGTAAAATTGAAATCAGTTGATGGTAGAATAATAGAAGGAGATAAGCAGATTGCAGACTGTCTCAATGATTACTTCTGTTCTGTTTTCACTAAAGATTGTGAAGATACAATGTCTACATTAAGGGATGCTATGCAAAATAGAAACAAGCTTAACAGTAATCTTTTTACAGAGGATGAGGTTTTGTTAGCATTATCAAAAATAAATGTTACAAAGGCAGTGGGTCCTGATAATATTCATCCAAGGGTTTTAAAAGAACTTCGTTCAGTGCTAACTGTCCCATTAACTGATCTGTTTAATCAGTCACTATTAACAGGAGCTGTCCCAGATGATTGGAGAATAGCAAATGTAATACCTCTTCATAAAAAGGGCAGTAGAGAAGAATCTGGCAACTACAGGCCAGTTAGTTTAACTTCAGTAGTAGGGAAATTAATGGAAAGCCTCTTAAAGGAAAGAATTATGACTTACATAAAGACAAACAATTTAGAGGACCAAAATCAGCATGGTTTTACTTCAGGGAGATCATGTCAGACTAATCTAATTGACTTCTTTGATTATGTAACAAAAGTATTAGACAAAGGAGGAGCAGTTGATGTAGCATATCTAGATTTCAGTAAAGCATTTGACACCGTCCCACACAATAAACTTATTCACAAACTATATCTCCTTGGTCTAGATTCAAAAATTGTGAACTGGGTGGAATGCTGGCTTAAGGACAGAAAACAAAGTGTCTTAGTAAATGGAGTTCATTCAGCAGAGGGGGCTGTTACTAGTGGTGTTCCTCAGGGGTCAGTTCTGGGGCCTGTTTTGTTTAACATATTTATCTGTGATATCAGCAAAGGGCTACAGGGGAAAGTATGTCTCTTTGCAGATGATACAAAAATTTGCAACAGAGTGGATGTTCCAGGGGGGGTAGACAAAATGAGAAGTGATATACAACAATTGGAGGATTGGACAAACGACTGGGATCTAAAGTTTAACACAGCAAAGTGTAAAATAATGCATTTAGGGAAGAAAAATCCAAATGTTAATTACAGACTCAATGACACTTTACTGACTGTTACAGACGAGGAACAGGACTTGGGAATTATTATTTCAGATGATTTAAAACTTAGTAAACAATGTAGTAAGGCAGCGAGTAAGGCTAGCAGAATGCTTGGATGTATTGGTAGAGGTATTTGCAGCAGAAATAGTAAGGTTCTTATGCCACTTTATAGATCATTAGTTAGGCCTCATCTTGAGTATTGTGTGCAGTTCTGGAGGCCATATCTTCAGAAGGATATTAACAAACTTGAATCTGTGCAAAGGAGGGCTACCAAAATGGTACATGGTCTAAAAAATAAAACTTACCAGGATAGGCTCAATGACCTAAATATGTATAGCTTAGAGGAGAGAAGGGAAAGAGGTGATATGATAGCAACTTTCAAGTACATTAAAGGGTTTAGTAAAACTGAGGCTGTGGGTATTTTACATAAAATGGAAAATTCAAGAACAAGGGGTCATGAGCTCAAGCTAAAGGGTAGTAGATTCAGGAGTAATTTGAGGAAGCACTTCTTTACAGAAAGAGTGATTGATTTATGGAATAAACTTCCTCAAGAGGTAGTAGCAACAAACACTGTGGGGGACTTTAAAAATGCATGGGACAAGCATAGGGCTATCCTACGAACTAGATAAGTTTATACTGTTAGGTAAGGTGGGGCAGACTTGCTGGGCCTATGGCTCTTATCTGCCGTCAATATCTATGTTTCTATGTTTCCTTGTTTGCAAGCAGATCCTATATTCAGGCCCAGTAAAAATATACAGAATGATACAACTAATTTTAGCAATTAGGTATCCATCTTAATTTCAGCTATCTTAGTGGACACTAGGTACAATGTACTAATACTATTACTATTCAAAGTGAGAATGTAAGCAGAATACAAACGATCATACCCCTCCAAATTAAAGTTGTGTAGTTCTCAACTAATACAGGCACCTATAATGACACCTAGCAAACCAATATAGAGGTGGATCACAAAACTGACATATTTAATAGGAATTTTGAAGTCTCCTGCTTCAGAATAGATATCCTTACAGACTTATATCATTGAAATACTTTTTTTCACTTAAAACTGAATAAATTGTCTCAGTGTATAAGACGGCTTTACAAATCTGATATCATCAAACTTTAAAGAGACAGTATTCTCTATAAAGCTAACTACAGGGATATATTATACCCCTTCGTGAACAAATAATAGAACTACCCACTATCAAGAAAGTATATTACATTATACCAACTCAATAGTCCTCCAAACATATTTGCCAACTCAAGTATATCACAGTTAGCTACCCCCACGCAACTCACTGAAAACATTGATGCCGATTCAGGCTTCTATGTGTTTTTAAATTACACACACTTACACAATGATTTTATAAACTCTTTTGTAATAATAAAAGTTATGTTTTATTTATTTAACTCCTTCCTTTGGTTCTTCTCTGCCTAGTTGGATGTCTGACATTCATAGGGGTATTAGAAGTGCTAGATAAGTGCAACCTCTGAATCTCAATTCCTTTTGTGATTCAAACCAGTGTTTGTATCATGGAAGACCAGTCTGCTGGGTGACTTATAGATTCCAGCCTGCTTTGTTTGCACCATCTCACAAGGGTACTATTTTACACGAGTGCATTTTGACATCTTGTACCCATATCACTGCATATCTGGCAATACTAGGCCATATGGCACTTCTGTTTATGTTCATTATCTACAGATTGCTGACTCCTGGATTTGGACCACAGATACCTCCACAAAGAGCTGCCTGGGCCTGGACACCCAATTCTATTGGACTCACTATATTGTGAACATTTTTCTTTTTCACTCCATTTATGTTTGTTAATTTTTAATATTGAAAATTTGATTGCAGTTATCTTTTTTGTATTTTATGCTTGTATCCTCTACTGATTACAAGTTTTTTTATATTTGACCTTGGACGCCCCCTATCTCTTCACAATGCTCAGACATTTATATGTGTATTTGTATAGGCATGTTCTTAAGAACAATATATTGAGGCTTCAACAAGCAATATAACTATTTCTTATACAAAAAATAATTGGGATATCCAATATCTAATACTATAAGTTATTGGAAACACATTAAGGGAAGCCAATTTTATTACAGTGCAAACAGAAACCATTTCTTTTGTACAGGCAACAGAAACCTGTTCTTTATTAAATGGATATTAAACAATTCAAGCACCTCTAATTATGGGTGTCACAATTTTGGAACTTTGGTTACTGTCACACCAACACTCGGGATTGATCCCGGGTCTTTCTGTTCCCTCTAAGACACTGGAGGGCTCCAGCTCAGGCTGATTTCTGGAGACCTGCTGTTTGTACTGGCTGGCTCTCTGGCTTCACCTGCTTCCCAGCTGTAGGTTGTTTCCTATTTAAGCCTGCTTCCCAGGCCACTCTCTGTTCAGGCATTGAGCCTCTGCAAGTTTGTCCAGTGCCTGCTGACTGATTCATCTGTTTTTGACCCAGCCTGTTCTTCAGTTTATGCCTTTGGTTTACCCTCTTGTTAATAATCCGGGAAGACTGATTCTTGCTATCCTGACCCCTCTGCTTGGACCTCAACTCTGATTACTGAACTTGTGCTATTTCTGCTTGATTGGTTTCTCACCCTGGCTCCTAGTTATACCTGTACCCTGCACTGTTTACCAATAACATCTATTACATGAACTGGGTTCCTGAGTCATTAGTACTTTGCTCAGTGTACATGTGGTGCCAATGACCTGTCATGTGTTCCAGCAACATTTGTACTCAGTCTTGTCAGTATCCTGCTCAGTGTTCCTAGAGCTCTAGTATCCTAACTTGCGGAACCTGCAGTACCGGTAACCTTTCCTGTGTTCCAGCAATATCTACACGCAGCCTTGCCAGTATCCTACTCTGTGTGCCTGTCGTGCCAGTAGCTTGCCCTGGGAAACTACGGTGCCAATAGCCAGTCCTATTGTTCCAGCAGCACCTGCACTCAGCTTTGCTTGTTTCCTGAACAGAACAAAGCAATATAGGAGAGCAAATATATACGCAATTTATAGCTCTAGTGACATTTTTAGTGCTAATTACAACTCTAGTTACAACTCTAGTGACGCTAATTACAACTCTAGTGACGGCTTTAACGCGATACTAGGTGAAATGTGACTAATGAAAACAAAATATCAAAAAAATTGTTTAAAATATTTTACTCAAAAATTATAAATGGTACAATAAAATCAATGAATTACAAAATACTATTGGCACAAATTAAATTGTTAGTACAATAAAAGATTTTTAAACACTGCAAATAGATCGCTAAAAACTTAAATTTGACATGCTAAAGAAATAGGTTGCAACCTTAAATTATTATACTGCAGTAAAAGTATGTCATGTCCTTTACACGTGTTAAATGACCGGACCAAAAATCACTATGGCTTTAGCGAACTGTAATCTTCTGAAGGTGCACTTACGGGTAAGAAATGAATTTGTATAACATAATCGTACGTGTCCTGTGGTTATGGGTCTCTGATCTGGTCTTTTTGATTGGCCAAAATACGGCTTTGATTCTCCAATCGGATCGTGTGCTCAAAAACTCTCATTGTCTGAGTATTGGGTGAGATACACAGGCTGTTTCCAAAAGTTGATGCTGCCAACAATTAGTGGGATTTTCTTAGGTAGCAGGTAATCCACAGGTTATTCTGTGTAAAGGAGGAATGATTGCTGAATCAGCTCCACAGCGATTTAAGCCCAAATCCTGGTAGTATTGGTATTCAGATTAGAACAGCTCCTCAGCGATATGGTCCCTTCTTTAGTGGCTTTTGTAGAGGGGTCGCTCTGTTGGTCAAGATGTGCACTGTAAAAACAATCTACGCGTTTCAGCCACGGTGACCTTTATTAAGATGTTCACAGTGTGGGATGGTGTATTATTTTGTTACAATTTAATTTTATTTGTTACATTCTCAATGTTACAATAAAGGTTCAATCTGATACATTGTTATTTATTTATGATCATTATTTTATTCAACATGTTTTAATACACAATTTATTTTTTATAAAAAACGGATAAAAACAGAAAAAAGTCCTAAAAATACAATACAATCTTTAAAAAATTATATAATAAAGTCTTATTAATTTAAAATGTATAGTCTATACTGTATTAGATTTAGTGACAAAAAATATAAAAAAATATATAAATAGGGAAAAATTGAAAGAATTATTTTACGATGTGTTTATGTGTTAAGTGATAGTGAATAACCTATGGGATCCTATCTTGTGTTAATTTTATTTGGGCGTGTTATAGGAGTGAAAGTTGAAAATGTTTATGTGAATACGCTTTTGCGTGTAAAGGATATGACATACTTTTACTGCAGTACAATAATTTAAGGTTGCAACCTATTTCTTTAGCATGTCAAATGTAAGTTTTTAGCTATCTATTTGCAGTTTTTAAAAATCTTTTATTGTACTAACAATTGAATTTGTGCTAATTTTATTATGCAATTCATTGATTTTATTGTAGCATTTACAATTTTTTGAGTAAAATATTTGAAACTATTCTTTTCAATATTTTGTTTTCATTAGTCACATTTCACCTAGTATCAATTTAAAGCCATCACTAGAGTTATAATTAGCACTAGAGCTGTCACTAGAGCTATAAATTGTGTATATTTACTTAATCATATCTCATTCAGCTCGACATTTAGCAACACCAGCTATTTTCAGAGCGCTCTCCTATATTGCTTTGTTCTGTTTTTGTTTACCTACAGACCTGAGGAGGATCTGTATGTTTTAGGATAGCTTGGTTTGAAAATCAAAGGATTGATATATCTCATATTGTTTTTTCCTAACTTCCTTTACTTGTTTCCTGCTCTGTGGTCCTGTGGTATCAGACTCTTGTTTTTGGTTGCACAGGAATGCAGTGAAAACTAGATTTGAACATGGTAGCACCCATGATTCGAGGGAGGCAGGAAATAACCTCAATACCATGGTTCTAACATTTATTTAGCATTTAACGTTCCTTCAATAGATCTTCTGAAAGAATCCTATATGAGTTTTTGTTGTGTTGCTACTACTTTCTCTTGTCTGTGAACTCCATAGTCAAGGGATCTCTCAAAATCAAATTGCTTTTATGTAAATAATCAATTCTAGAAAAAAATGTAATTGACAATTTTATTAATATTAACTTTTTCTGTCATATTATGTCACATTCATGCACAAGTTTAATGTTCTGTTATTGGAACCATTGAGTTAATTGTCTTGATACATAAGCAGTCTTCTGAAGTGTGAGCGTTATCACCTCTATGATACCAAAACAGGTCACAATCAAAGAATTATTACACAAGGATAATGTTTTAATGAGTTTGAATTGTTTATGTGATAATAGTGTCCCTTTAAATGCTAAGAAGCTAAAATATGCATCTAGTGAGGCCATTCACATTTTACCTTATTGCTATATAAGAAGCTAAACATCTTTAAAATAAAGATTGTTTTTCATTAGCTTAGTGCATTTACTGATTAAGCAGCTGGAATTTGCAAATGTTTTCAATTACATCTTTTAACATTAGTCATGAAATACATACCTTTCAAGGAACCATCAAAGAAGGGGTATTGGAGGTCGTTCGTATTTCTTTGAATTACAACGCAATTATAGAGGTCATTGATGCACATTTTAATGGGCATAGTTTTTTGCCATTGTGCTTTAATAAGAAAAAAAATAATTATAGCATATAACATATCTCTAAGTCCATAAATGAAGGTAGAGACCTTATTTAATAAATACAAAAAAAGGTTTTCAATTTTTACATGAAACGTTCATTGTATAGTTTATAAAATCCATATTAAAATATCTAACATTGTTAGGAACATTAAAACTGCATAAAAATTAAAAAGAATAGTAAAATATATATTTAACAAGTTGAGAAGCTGCAGTTGTTGGACCTCTCAAGTGGCAATCTTGTCGAATGTTAAATGTTCTTCACTCCAAACCCAGGTGAACAGATTTCCAAGCAGGGATCATTGTCTGCCTAAAGGTTTGATAAATGTCACCATATGTTCTCTCACATATAATTATTCATACAAGAAAATAAAAATGACAATTATTAGGTGCAATATGAACATTTTCAATTCTACTGCATTCACTTTAATATTTTTTTTTTTTTTTTAATCTTTTAATAACTAGAAATGTAACTAAAAGCTAAGTGCAGAATCTAGTGTATGCTTGTTTAATATGAGTGTATATAAGTTAAGGCAGCTTGTTCATAAAAAGGTTAATTTATTCATTTTTTTCACCGCATATTAGATAAATATGTGTACAACAGTCAGCCCAATATTGAAATAAATGTTAGCATTTGAGTCTGTATCCAGTAGCTTAATATTTATCAGTTTATGTGTGATATGATATTCATAATGTTGGACAGAACAAGATTAGATTTGAATATTAATTATGTAAACTTATACACTGTGACTTTTTGACCTTTGTAATAATGTAATTTCTCACCGACATGATGACGCCTGCACAGATGCAATCCCTGTCATGCGCTTCCAACACAACAACTGGCAAATTAAAAGATATGTAAAGGCAGCAAGTACTTTGCAGTTATTATGGGTTATTCTGTATATCATTATTTTCTTCCATGAGTGATATGTTACAGGGCATATTAATTTACAAAATATTATTTATAATGTAAATTCTGGTTTCTATTCTAAAGGAGACAGAACAAAGAGATATAAATGCACATAGGTTCTAATACATTCACTGTACAATTGTATTTAATTGAAATATAATTTTTTTCAGTTTACTTAACAAATATAAGAAGTAAAATCTGTAAACCTACTTACATTTAACTGGTTTAAATATATAGTAGGGGTCTAGCAAGGCACTAGCAATGAAGAAATACAAACCAGTTTGAAGATAATGTCTGAAATCGTATAAAAGAACAAAGGTTTTTGATCTAGTTTTCCAATTTTGTTACTTCAATTTTTTATGTAATTCTGATTGAACTATGTTAAGATGTCCTGATGGATTCTGCCCTACAATCAAGTAACCATTCAAATGACTATGTTATACAATTCTTACAACCAATTACCACTTAGATTGTAATCTCTCTTGGAAGCAAGTTTCTGAAAATCTTCTGTTTTGGATTGCATTTGTATATCTTGTTTTTACATATTGTACCTCTGTGTTGTGGAACATGACTGTGCATTTTAAATAAATGAGGACATTAAAAATATATTTAGAAAAATAATCAGAAACATAAAAAGTCTGTTTTTTGTGTTTTTTTTTTTAGAAAAGACAATAATGAAAATAAGTTTGTTTACCATTCCTTTATAAGCAACTATAAATGTCCATAAGAGTTTACAGTGCAAAAACATTATATGCAGTTTAAGATATATTTGCTTTCTTTTCTAAGCCATTTCTATCCAATGAATAGCTGCTACCTGACACAGTTATGTAACCTTTATAAAATATAACAGGAAAATATAGTTAAACACAGAAAAACTATAAGAAAAATGCATTTCACAGGTTTTTCAAGGTATGTTCCTCAGGGGTATTCACCTCTATTAATGCCTTTTAACTAAGTGTCATTTTCTAATAAATGTACCTTTTGTTTCAGCGGAACCTTTCATAATTTTTGTTCCTGTGTATTCATATACATCCCTGAAAGCAGAAACTATCTGATTAATACAAAATTAAAATGTGATGGTGAAGTGAAGTTATTCAATATGCCCACTTTATATGCAATTATTAATTTATAACCTATTTTTTAACATCCATAAACTTAACTGCAAACAGAAATAACCATTCTGCGGATTGCATGTTAGTTATATACAATTTTTACAGTCAAACATTTTATTTGAGCAATATTTTATTTATTTTAATTTTTTTTTTTAAGAAATCTTTAAAGGGACACTGAACCCATATTTTTTATTTTATGATTCAGATAACAACATGCAATTTTAAGCATCTTTCTAATTTACTCCTATTATCAATTTTTCTTCATTCTATCGCTATCTTTATTTGAAAAACAAAACATTTAAGTTTAGAATCTGGCCCATTTTTGGTTCACAACATGGTGCTGAGCTTGCTGATTGGTGGCTAAATGCATGCACCAATAAACAAGTGCTGTCCAGTGTACTGAACCAAAAATTGGCTGGCTCCTTAGCTTAGATGCCTTCTTTTTCAAATAATAATAGCAAGATAACGAAGAAAAATTGACAATAGGAGTAAATTAGAAAGTTGCTTAAAATTGCATGCTCTATCTGAATCATGAAAGAAAACATTTGGGTTTAGTATCCATTTAAACAATAGTGTGTATAAATAAATATGTGATTTGAACACAAGTAATTTGAACACAAGTGTGAAAGTCATTCAAAAGCGACAAAGCTGTTGAAATATAAAAAAAAAGAAAAAGAAAAAGTGCCATCATGAAAAAGTGTTTTCTTATGAACAGGAATACCATAGTGTTAATGATGATAACACTGTGCAAAGACGCTTCAGAAACCCATATTAATTGGGCTTTCTATTATTTTTTTGAATGGATTAGAATGGTCTAAAATATAAAACGGCATGCAATACATTTTGCATAGATCATCCAAAGTTTTGTAATAGATTGGTAAATTGGAAAGGAGAGAAGGGACAGTAAACACCAAAAATTGTTATTGTTTAAAAAGATAGATAATTCCTTTATGTAACATTCCCCAGTTTTGCATAACCAACACTGTTACATTAATATACTATTTACCTCTTTGATTTCCTTGTATCTAAGCCTCTGCAGACTGCCCTCTTATCTCAGTTCTTATGACAGACTTGCATTTCAGGCATTTCAGATTTTTAGTGCTGAATTTTAAATAACTCTACAGGCGTGAGCACAATGTTATCTATAAGATAACACCGTCTATCTATGAAAATGCATACAAATAAGAGCCGGCCTTCAATGGCTTAGAAATTAGCATATGAGCCTATCTAGGTTTAGCTTTTAACTAAGAATACCAAGAGAACAAAGTATGCCCTATCTGAATCATGAAGGTTTAATTTGGACTTTACTGTCCCTTTATTAGAGGATAGTGTACCAGACTTATACTTTTTCATATAGACATTTTAAAAATGTTATAAATATATTATATTGAAACAGCCACACACTGCTCATAGGAATAATATGCTATTCCATCATGGTTAACTATTTTTTGGCTCATTTGTTAGCAGCAAAGAAATATAATTTTACAATTGACAAGAATCTAAATACCCATGAAGTTTAACAGTATTTCTCTACAGAGTGTAAACTTTATTCATTTTTAGGGTGGTGTTATGCATATTTAAGACATTCTTGAAGTCTCTTACATTATTTGTCCTTACCAACCGTATGAACCCACCATCCTTTCAGTACAGAAGTAGTTTTACAAAGTACTACTGAACCTACTATTTGTACAACTATATATTAAAAAAAAAATCAACTGATATCAAACTATTTTTTGTGGTTGTCTGCTAAACAGTACTTTTATAACTAAATGTTATAAAATAAATGGAGGTCTTTTGCACAAAAATAAAGACACCCTATAGATCATATGAACCCCTCCAGAAAACTAGGTATAACTTGACATTCAGTTAGGTTAACAATAAATATGAATACCTGTAGGTTCCATGTAACTGGTCAAGGCATCTAAGCTTTGACTCATAAATATCTTTGTGATGCCAATAAATAATTCCATTGAGTAAAATTACAATTTAGGGGTCCCATGTGGAACAATATAAAGAAGCCTAATACCACATATTGGAGTTATTGAGGACAGCCATAAATTAAATAATATGAGAGAAGTGAGTTTTTGAGACAGCAAGACTTTAGTCTACACTAATCTGAGAGTCCACTGTCCTGCCATGCCTGACTCTTTTTAGCGATGAGAGAAAAAAAGGTTAACTGGAAGGATTACATATAACAGTCTAAAGACCTCTATCAGAACACCAGCATTATTTTAGCATAAACTGCATATTTGTTGGGATACTACCAGCAAATGGAAAAACTAATAAAAACCCATAAAATAAAATAAAAATAAAAACTCATAAAAAGTAAGAGGCTGGAGAACCACAGTACCAAAAACCACAGCAACATCAATTACAATTTAATCAACAAGTCCCAGCCTTAGGTGCTGCTATGAGAAAACAGGATGATGAAATATAACAACTTGAACAGGTTTTTCAGGTTGCTCATTACCCCACAGAAGGGGGGGGGGGGCAGGGGGAACTTTGTGCCACAGAGAGGGAGATATCCCTCGAGACAGACAAGAGTACCTTCAAAGTACAAACCTTCTTAGTGATCAACCTGTCCACATATGTTTTGACAAAGGATGAACTTAAATTGCTAGGCCTAGGATTAGGCTTTGTACCTACAGTCAATTTTAATTTATTAAAGACTATGCTCAATTTGAATACATTTGTAAGAAATGTCACGTTGCGCAAACATTTTCACAGGCCTAATGAAAGCAATGCACAAGGCTCAATATCAATGGATTCTGAACATCCCATTCCGAAGTGCCAGAAAATGGCAATGAAAACTTATACTTTCAAGAGACCTGTGGTTTGTTAGCGCTAGAAGAACTCGAGAGAGAACAAATCAACACAGGAAGGATGAAGGGGGAAAAAGAAGAAAGAAAAATTATAGACAACGCTCAACTTTCTACCCCATACATAGTAGGGGGAAGATAGTTGAGCCTTTCTATAATCGAGTGGAAAAAGATCTGAGGGATCTGAGCACTAATAAGAGACAAACTAAATTCAATCTAACAAAGGATGAACACATAGCACTAGATACGTTGAGTAAAAATCACGAAGTGGTGATCAAGGAAGCCGATAAAGGCGGATCTGTGGTGGTTATGAATTGGTCAATGTACATAGCAGAGGCCTTACGGCAACTCAATGATGAAGAGGGATATGAAACTCTAGCTAAGGATCCCACTGGGATGTTTCAGCAGTGATTTATGTACCTTTTGGGTGAGGCGTGTGAACGGGGCTTGATAGATCAAGCTACTAAACAATATCTGTATGTGGAGTATCCGGTAATTCCCATATTTCACCATCTACCAAAGGTGCATAAGTCGCTGCTGAATGTCCAGGGTAGACCAATAGTGAGCGGTATAGGCTCTATGTTAGAACATCTTTCAGAATGGTTAGATGATCTCCTCCAGCCCCTAGTCCACAACCTCCCCAGCTATATCCGTGATTCCAAACATATATTGAATTTGATTGAAGATATAGAGTGGACAAGGGAATCTAAATGGCTGACCATTGATGTAGTGGTTTTATACTCCTCCATACCTCATGACAAGGGCCTGGAGGCTATAGATTATCTTCTTACCCACTACACTGATTTTGGATAGCACTTTAGAACTTTTGTTCTACATGTAACCCACTTCCTGCTCACACATAATTATTTCCAATTTGAGGGGTTTTTCTATCTGCAGAGACGTGGGACAGCGATGGGTGCAAAATGTGCGCCAACATATGCCAACTTTTTTATTGGGTTGGTGGGAGCTGTCCCATGTCTATGCAGATGGTAACCCATTTAGGCATTTTATCAGATTGTATCATCGATACATAGATGACCTGATCCTCATTTGGGCAGGAAGTGAGGAAGATGGATCGAATTTTGTGACTTGGATTAATATAAATGAAGTAGGATTGAGATTCACTGATGTTTTTGATAATGAAAATATCCATTATTTGGATTTGCATCTTCAAGGGGAACTTTGGGCTACTATAGTCTCCCAAGTATACAGAAAACCAATATCTGGTAACAACCTGTTGCATGCCAGCAGCTGCCACCCAGGGCATGTGCCGTACTCCATTGCCAGGGGCCAATACATTAGGCTAAAAAGAAATTGCACCATGCACAGTAGCTATACGAAACACGCCAACATTCTTACACAGAAGCTCAAGGAGCATGGATACAGTAACAACACAGAGCCCGTAATGAGGTACATTGTATTAACAGACAAACATTATTAAAAGACAAAAAACAAAATCAGAAAACCTCAAAAGGGGTTACCTTTGTGACTGATTATTCACCACAATATAACGACATCTGTAAAATAATTTGCAAACACTATGGTTTATTAGCTGCTGATGATTGTCTGGCAGACTTGGTGAGGGATAGTTGTAGATTTTCCTATTGCAGGAATAAGACAATAGGCAACACGGTCTCTCCATCCCAATTGAGTAAACCAACATCCGCTAGACAGTCATCATGGTTAACTTCAAAGGCTTCTGAGCATGTACAAGTATCAAATACTTTCACCTCTTTTGCTACGGGAGAAACATTTGAGGTGAGGTCATGTTTAAACTGTAGAGCCACGTATGCTGTCTATTTATTGTGGTGTTCCCAATGTGGACAGCAATACGTGGGCCTCACGACAAGAAAGGTACGATCCGGCATCCGGGAGTATCTCTCTACCGTAAAAATTGGTATCAGTGGAACCCCTCTAGTGCAACATTGTGTCAATAAACATGAGGGTAAAAGTGATACTCTTAAATGGTTGGTAATTGAAACCATCAAAGGGTCAAATAGAGGGGGTGACAAATTTCACATCTTGTCACGCCATGAGATGTTCTCGATCTTTAAACTCCAAACTAAATTTCCAAATCGGCTAAACTCAGAATATGATTTCATCAATTATTGATGCTGAATTGTGAAATGCTAAATGTGAAACATAGCTAAATAAGTACTTTTGTCCCCATATTTCTCTAGCAATACTCTAGTGTATAGTTAGTATTTATAGTATAGTACTTATATGAGGAGCTATATATATGTCTGTCTGAAAAGCTCAGATAATTAATTTATTTCCCATGTCTTTTAGTTTAAGACACTTATACCAAATGATTTAATATCATCAACCTTCAAACCAACCTTTCTTGTTGCCATAAACATACATTCTATTTCATGATTCAACTAATATAACAATTATGTTTTAACAAAATAGTACATAAGTATTAGTTGTTAGATTTGTTTGATTGAAAGTGTATTTATATGCAAAGTATTAAACAAGATATAAATAACCCATAAAAGGGTTAAAACTGATTGCTTATGTTTGCCTCTTAACCTCGATCCAATATGAGCATGAGTGAGGGGTTTTTAAGTTTGCCATTTCACATATGTTTTTATGGCTATGAGTAAGGTTTTTTACCGAAACGCGTCAGCCACTTTCTTAGGCACAGGGATATGTTTTTCCTATGTATTTTAAGTATGTCACTAAAATAAAAGTTAATTTTTACTTCTAACCCAAATGGACTCCTGGCAATCCTTTTTCTTTGAAGGCTGGAGAACACCACATAGAGCCTTTATTTAAAATGGGCCTGTTCTAGTACTAATTTTAATGAACTGCACAGAGGCAGCAAATATTTCACAAATATCTCTTATTCAAGATATCTGTCCTCAGGTTTCAACTTTTGTAAAGTTATAATACCACTGGTGCTGGGTTATTGTGGGAGTTCCTTTATTTAATGAACCTCTATATATGTAATTTATTGGTCAAACAGAATGTAACCATATCAGTGATTGTCATAATATTTATTTTGTATTTATCTTGCCTATTTCTCTATCACTGTCTCTCTTCTTGCCTGTTTCTGTAACAAACAGCGAACCAATTTCCTATCCCAGCATACATATTCTTAGATTCAGGTGGAGTGCTGTTGTTTCAGAATAAAACAAGCTGGAATCAATGGCGGAGAGGTCTAGCTTACCACAAGCCCTTACTGGGTCACTGGAAATAAGCAGTGTCTAAACAAAGGCCAGGGGTAAGAGAGCAATTATACTAAACTTAGTAGCTGAACTCTCTCAAGTACTTTAATGAGCTTCTACAAATCAAACAACAATTAAGTACTAGAAAGTAACTAAGTTTGTAAATTCAAATATCAATGAAAGACATACCTGTAAAAGTTTAGTCTCACTATCCAGACAAATATACACTTGCATAAGTTGCTTAAATGCAAATCTTCTAAAAGCAAAGGAATCCAGGATTCTAAATCACACAGTACAGGTCAAGGCCTCACAAATGCAGTGTCCACAAACAAGCTAAAGTCATAAACCAAGTCAGAGGAAGAAGCAAAGTCAAGGGAAGCAGAAGTCAAACAGAATATCTAAATAGTAAATGCCAGAGTAAGAGGAATTTACTTAATACACAAGCAACTTCATGCTACAAACACAGAGTTAATATGGACTACTGCAATTCAGGCCTAATTGATCTTCTAGGCCTACTTAAAGGTACAGTACACCTAACTGCAGCAGGGACAGAAATCACTCTTTTAGACAAAAATCTATTATGACAATTTTATTCTTAGTAGGTTGTTAGTTTTGATGTGTAAACTGTACATATCTTATGGATGTAAGCTAATAATGTGGAATTGTGCTCTACTAGTAAGATCCTAGCTTGCTATATCCCTTGAGCAACCTGAACAGACATTTATAAATGAAAGTACAGTTGAATGTAAAATTATGTTTATAAGTTGTGTTATGTGCTTTAAATATCATAAAAGGAAATTTTAAATGCACAGCAGTGAATTTAAAGCAACATCAAAACACTTGAAAACTTCTGACAGCTTTTGTTACTACTTTTCATGTGTACGTGATCCACCAAGCAAATGCAGGAAGGCTACATGCAACCATATCTGACACTCCTGCATGGTAAAATTGTACATTGCAAATGGACTTTTGTGTTCCTTTAAAAAAAAGTGAACATATACTAAATATAGATGAGCTGATGAGCATTATTTGGCACTGTTAAGGTTTTACGGTTTATTGTAGGTTTACAGATTGCCTTGCTGGGAGGATTGATTGCTAAACCTCTGGCTTTTTTGTCACCTATATTTTGCTGAAAATAAGTATTGATTTGCTTATATGTTGTATTGTTTGATTCACTTTGACACGTTTATATATATTTTGCATCACTTTTTTTTGCACGTTGTTGTAGTATTTTGTTTTAGCTGTTAAGGTTTGGTTTCACAAGATAATAATCGTCACGCAAGCTATCAGTTACACAAATCATTAGAAACAGACTTATAATGTTGAAGAGAGGTGGTTGATTTATAAATGATCTACTATGATATTTTATATATTTTTCAATATGTTTAATGGCAGGAAATGAATCAGAACAATAAGGCTTGTCTTAAAATTCCTGATACTCTTTCCAAAAAGAAAATGTGTTTCACTGTTTACTGTAAACCTTATGTAAAATATCTTTTATTACCACATTAGTAATATTGAATTTTATTCCAGAAAAAAAAAAATTTAACATTAACCATCTGTTTATAATTATATATATCGGAGACATGCAGACAAACTGCATATGCAAATGGAATGTTAAAAACCACAAATTCATATATTATAATTATGACAACTGAATAGAGTGCATTACATTTATCTTTGGGTGCAGTTATATTCTAAATATACAGACAGCTACATGAAAAAATAAATAAATAATGCTGTGCGTAGGACCAAAAATGTACTGCAAGGTTCCCTGCTATATGGAAATATTTTGTAAATTAACACATTAGATAATCTTGTTCCTGTTTTTTTAAATTTGATTAAAATTGTAGCCACATGCTTTTAAAATTTGTTAGCTGTTTAGATATTCTTTGGAAATGTTTCTTATAATTGACTGGATGTTACTATACTATTCTGAACCTACTTATTATACAATGCTTCTATCTGTTGTTGTTTGGTTGCCATTTGTCATGCAGCATGAGGCCCAATGGGATGTACAAAGTGGTGACAGCATTTCAGTTCTTATGCTATTCTGTGGAGCTTAATTTTCAAGATAAAAGGAAACACAACTTAGATAGATACACAAAAATGTCATTATTTTTTTAAGATTATATTTATCATCAAAAAATGACAATACAAAGCTTTATTATATGCAAGAGTTCATGTGAGGTTATGCTGTAGCTTTAAGATGTGATATACTAATGCACAGCAGATTTGCAACTATTAATTTATTTACGTGCGCGCTGCCCATGATCCAGAAGTGCATTACTTCCTTTGCATGCATAGCCTCTTAATGTATTCACCAAGTACTTATATGAACCTTCAACTCAAAATGTAAATCTTATATAATTTTCATTTACGTTTAGTAAAAACTTTGCGATGTACTTTCAAAATTTATTTTATCCACTTTACATCTTAAAATTGTGTTTTTTTTCTACTGAGGCTAGAGTGCAACCTGTACAATTAAGAACTCTAACTGAGACTGGGTACAGACCTCTAGGGGACCCATCTTCAAAACAGGGGTGATCACTCCCCCTGAAAAAAAAGGCTCTCAGTGCAAGGAAAGAGTATGGATTTGTCCTTACAAATATGGTGGCAAGGTCTCCAAGATGGCTATGCTGTAATGCTGTACAAAAACAAATGTGTTCACTTGAGTGCTGTTGAATTTAACATGCATCAGGTTACCGTGAATTTAGCGCTCTTGTTAACTGTTACGCTCAAATAAAAATTTGCACAAAAAACATTAAAAATACATTAAAAAGTATTGTTAAACTCAAAATAACACTGTCTCAATTGTTAGAAAAAACAGGCATGCAAAGGGCTTTAACATAGAGATACATAAATATACATGACTAAATATGTATATGTATGTATATGTGTGTGTACAGATTTATTTATGTATTTGTGTTTTTCTGTATATTTAGTGTACATATTTAACATTCCAATGTTCTTCACTAACGAATAATGTCCTTTTTAGTCTTAAAGGGACAGTCTAGTAAAAAAAAAAACGTTCATGATTCAGATAGGGCATGTAATTTTAAACAATTTTCCAATTTACTTTTATCACCAATTTTTCTTTGTTCTCTTGGTATTCTTAGTTGAAAGCTTAACTTAGGAGGTTCATATGCTAATTTCTTAGAACTTGAAGGCCGCCTCTTAAGAATGCATTTTAACAGGTTTTTCACCACTAGAGGGTGTTAGTTCATGTTTTTCATATAGATAACACTGTGCTCGTGCACGTGAAGTTACCTGGGAGCCCTCACTGATTGGCTAAACTGCAAGTCTGTCAAAAGAACAAATAAAGGGGCAGTCTGCTGAGGATTAGATACAAGATAATCACAGAGGTAAAAAAATATATGAATATAACTGTGTTGGTTATGCAAAACTATGGAATGGGTAAACAAGGGATTATCTATCTTTTAAAACAATAACAATACTGGTGTAGACTGTCCTTTTAAATACATATTTCTATATATACCTATACCTGCATATCTATTCCTAAAGATATATAGTTATATATTTGTAGAGAGAGAGAGAGAGCAGGCAGGCCAGCACTCACAGTTAACATTTCATCCACCCAGGGTGCTTCCATGGTATTGATAATAGTAAAGAATGGGGATGCACTCGCCAGGATTTTTGTGGCTAATCAGCAGTATATAAACACAGAGGAGCGCCCAACCCCCAGTCAAATGAACCAAACACCCAGGGACCCATGAAGCACAATATGAGAACCAAATAACATAAATAAAATACAATACAGTAGATCCAAACAAAAGAAATGCTGAATATACCGTAGCAGCATCAGATGTATAACAGAGCCGTATGGCTGGTGCGCAATTCCAACCTTAAGTGCTGTGCTGCAAAAATCTCAGCATTCTCAGTGCAGCCAAAAAATGTCTGGTATGGAGGTGTCATTGTGAGCCAATCAAGTGGCTAGATTACATAGTGCATGCTATTGCCCCAAAGACACGCTCTGCAATACCTGCAAATACGAGTCTAACAGTACAGGAGCAAAGCATCCAAGACATACATCACAATATGAGAATCAAATAGCATACAGTAAAGAAAAACAAATGCTTAATATAACGTAACAGTATCACATATATAGTATATAGTAACAAAGCTGGTTATTGGTAAGTAAACAAGCCGAGTGGCTGGTCCGCAATTCCAACCTCAAGTGCTGTGCTGCAAGAGTCTCAGCATTCTCAGCGCAGCAGAACATTGCCCAGCATGGAAGTGTGTCATTGTGAGCCAATCAAGGGGCTAGATTACACAGTGCATGGTATAGCCCCAGAGCCATGATCTGCAATACATACAAACAGTGTAAAAGTCTATGTGAAGAGAGGGTAATTATATAGGCTAACTATCAGACACCCAATCATTAGACAAAGTCCGTTGATGAGGCATGTCATATTGGGCCAATCAGGGGGCAGGGCTCCACAATACGACTATGTGAACAGAGGGTAATCATATAGGCTAATTATCAGACCCCCAGTCGTTAGACTAAGTGATTATGACATGCTTAATTAAGACCATAGAATATGATAATAAAGTATAGCAAGGGGCTGATCCGGAGGGAGTGTCCCTAGAATCCAATGAAAAATACCATCTACGGTAACGCACTACATGGCATATTAGTGCAGCCTATACTAGCCCAAGCAACAAAGTGTGAGTCATGGAAGTCATATCAACTCAGATCACCAAATACCATTTCAAGTACAACATAATAAATACTAACTGATAAAGATAAATCAATAATACTAAACAAAAACAAAAAGAATGCAACAATGTATAGAGGGTCTGGCTAGGTCATAGTCTAAATAATATGCACATATCACAAAAACACAGTTGCAGTGCAATATTAATTTACAGAAAGCAATGCCAGTCTAGATGAACATTTAGGCCGTATGGGGCCAGAGTGCCCAATCTGTGGGTCCACCTAGCTTCTCTTTGTAGAAGAATTTTCCCTCTGTCCACACCTCTAGATAAAGGTGGTACATGGTTGATGATGGTGTATTTCAAATCGATCACTGTATGTCCTTTTTGGACAAAATGTCTTGCCACAGGTTGGTCCGATGTTCCCTTTAAAATGACAACATGTATCGAAGACCTGTGGTTGGCCATTCGTGTTCTCAAGTCATCCATCATTTTTCCAATGAAAAACAGGCCACAAGTGCAGTGGAGTAGGTACACAATGTATGTGGTTGTGCACGTCAGCCGGTATCTATGCTTGTACTTCATCTTCTTGGAGGGATGATTGAAGTACGGTCCTGTCTGTAAGGCACTGCAGGTCGTTCAGCCAACCTGGTTTCGTTTTCTCCAACCAGGATTTCTTCTGGTAACAAGGTTCGTCTTCACCAGCATGTCCCTTAATGATGTCCCAAGTGCATCCCCATTCTTTACTACTATCAATACCATGGAAGCACCCTGAGTGGATGGAATGTTAACCGTGAGTGCTGGCCTGCCTGCTGTCTGAATTACTTTGCTACAGCACCCGGAAAGTTTTAGGCCTTACAAAGTGACTTTTAAAATGTCCTTGTTTGAGCAGTACCTGTGACTACAGGACTGACACACACTTGTTGCACATTGGGATTTCACAGTTTGGCACTACATTAAAAGAATACCACGCTGCTGGCAATATGGAGGGCGACTCAACCAACAGTGACAACACCCTGGATGTGATTCCTGGGGCATCTGTGTTTCAATTTACAGAGGAGGATGCTAAAGAGATTCTCTTTGATGCCCTTACTATTGGGCCTATGACTAATAACCCAACGTATATGTATACACATCTATTGAAGTTAAAGAAAAGGGATAAAGACCTGACTCTACATGGGAATATACATGTCCGAATATTATAGGAAAAACTATGTACCAAGGGATTCCGTATAAAGAACATACCCACATTTGGACGGAACAATAAGGCATTCTGTAAACGCTGGAGTAGCATTTTGAACAAATGTTCACTGGATCTCATATTCCTGGTAGTACAGGAGTGGGTCGACAACTGCAAGAAACCAGAGTCGAGATTAAGAAAAATGAAGGCCAGAATTGACAGAAACTGCAAATTTATACTACAGAAGACTGGCTCAAGAAACTGAATGAACAGGTAAAAGCATACGAGAAAGAGCTTAATGACTTTAAGAACAATAAACTGGAGGCAGTACGAATGACTACAGGGACAAAAGAGTGTACCTATGGCTGCACCTAAGACCGGAGCAACGTCGGGACCAGGGGGATAGGCAGAAGAGATTCTACTATAGAAAACCCAAGAACCTAAAAACAGTGGACAGTTCGGGATCTGCTTCAGAGGGAGAAAATGCCCCACAACTTAAAAACAATACGGTAACTGAGGCTCAAGGGGTAGTTACACGTTCAAAGGAAGAGGGAGGCCGAGAACCCACCCCAGACATAGGGGTACAAAGCAAAAACTGCCCAGACCCCCGTGGTAATGAAGGACAACATTGTGATCAACCTCAGTTCTTACATGCTCTCGGATACGGAAAAAGAAATTTTGAATAAAGGTCTATCTTTCATCCCAACACAGACAACAGATGATTTCAAACTATATGTTGACCTACAGAAATTTCAGCGTAATATGAGACTGAGGAAATTCTTTCCAACAAAACAGGAAATGGACCAACCACTGAGGGCACCATAAACATTTTACCCTGTCAGTAACAAAAAATCCTTTGCAAGGCTTATGCAGTCTGAGATGGATGCTACCATCAGCAAAGTGAACTCTACAATACATAATAACCTCAGTGGTATTGAAAGACTTGCATTGAAGAAGTTGACTCAGCAAACCAACATTGTGATCCGCCAGGCAGACAAGGGGGGTGTGATTGTCCTACAAAACTATGAGGACTATAAGGAGGAAATTATGAAACAATTGAATGACACTAAAACTTACACAAGACTCAAAGCGGATCCTGTTAAGAGCTTTAAGGCAAGGATTGATAACTAACTGACTGCTGTCTTCAATGAAGGCTACCTAAACAAAATGACATTGGGTTACTTGATTAAGTAGTTTCCTAGAACCCCGGTATTGTATACCTTGCCGAAGGTTCACAAATGTCTGATCTCACCTCCGGGTAGACTCATTGTGTTGGCAATAGGGTCAATTCTACAGCCCATTGTAACATACCTTGACAGACTACTGCAGCTGGTGGTGAGGAATTTGGAATCAGTCCTTCTTGATTCACAGGCATTACTGCAAAAGTATCAAATAATTACCACCCCTTGAGGAAAATTACCTGCTTGTCACACTTGATGTGACAAGCCTCTACACTGTAATTCCCTACCAGGAGGGACTACAAGCAGTAAACAGACAGCTTGGCAAGTATCCATATATAGGACCTCCTGTGGAGATTGTAATTAATCTACTGGAATTCTGCCTCACTATGAACTACTTCCGTTTCAAACACCATTTTTATCTACAGAAAACAGGGATAGCGATGGGGTCCAATGTGGCCCCATAATACAATAACTTGTATATTGCGGAATTTGAAACCAATGATACGGAATTATTCAATGATGAACGCACATTATTCTACAGACGTTACATAGATGATTTGGTGTTAATCTGGAGAGGAAACAGAGCAACATTGGACGTATGGTTTTAGAGCCTGAACAATGCCAATCCAGCACTTAAGTTCAAAATGGAGACAGATGACAGAATGCTTCACTTTCTGGACCTGCAGCTATACAGGGAGTGCAGAATTATTAGGCAAATGAGTATTTTGACCACATCATCCTCTTTATGCATGTTGTCTTACTCCAAGCTGTATAGGCTCGAAAGCCTACTACCAATTAAGCATATTAGGTGATGTGCATCTCTGTAATGAGAAGGGGTGTGGTCTAATGACATCAACACCCTATATCAGGTGTGCATAATTATTAGGCAACTTCCTTTCCTTTGGCAAAATGGGTCAAAAGAAGGACTTGACAGGCTCAGAAAAGTCAAAAATAGTGAGATATCTTGCAGAGGGATGCAGCACTCTTAAAATTGCAAAGCTTCTGAAGCGTGATCATCGAACAATCAAGCGTTTCATTCAAAATAGTCAACAGGGTCGCAAGAAGCGTGTGGAAAAACCAAGGCGCAAAATAACTGCCCATGAACTGAAAAAAGTCAAGCGTGCAGCTGCCAAGATGCCACTTGCCACCAGTTTGGCCATATTTCAGAGCTGCAACATCACTGGAGTGCCCAAAAGCGCAAGGTGTGCAATACTCAGAGACATGGCCAAGGTAAGAAAGGCTGAAAGACGACCACCACTGAACAAGACACACAAGCTGAAACGTCAAGACTGGGCCAAGAAATATCTCAAGACTGATTTTTCTAAGGTTTTATGGACTGATGAAATGAGAGTGAGTCTTGATGGGCCAGATGGATGGGCCCGTGGCTGGATTGGTAAAGGGCAGAGAGCTCCAGTCCGACTCAGACGCCAGCAAGGTGGAGGTAGAGTACTGGTTTGGGCTGGTATCATCAAAGATGAGCTTGTGGGGCCTTTTCGGGTTGAGGATGGAGTCAAGCTCAACTCCCAGTCCTACTGCCAGTTTCTGGAAGACACCTTCTTCAAGCAGTGGTAGAGGAAGAAGTCTGCATCCTTCAAGAAAAACATGATTTTCATGCAGGACAATGCTCCATCACACGCGTCCAAGTACTCCACAGTGTGGCTGGCATGAAAGGGTATTAAAGAAGAAAATCTAATGACATGGCCTCCTTGTTCACCTGATCTGAAAGCCATTGAGAACCTGTGGTCCATCATCAAATGTGAGATTTACAAGGAGGGAAAACAGTACACCTCTCTGAACAGTGTCTGGGAGGCTGTGGTTGCTGCTGCACGCAATGTTGATGGTGAACAGATCAAAACACTGACAGAATCCATGGATGGCAGGCTTTTGAGTGTCCTTGCAAAGAAAGGTGGCTATATTGGTCACTGATTTGTTTTTGTTTTGTTTTTGAATGTCATAAATGTATATTTGTGAATGTTGAGATGTTATATTGGTTTCACTGGTAAAAATAAATAATTGAAATGGGTATATATTTGTTTTTTGTTAAGTTGCCTAATAATTATGCACAGTAATAGTCACCTACACACACAGATATCCCCCTAAAATAGCTATAACTAAAAACAAACTAAAAACTACTTCCAAAACTATTCAGCTTTGATATTAATGAGTTTTTTGGGTTCATTGAGAACATGGTTGTTGTTCAATAATAAAATTAATCCTCAAAAATACAACTTGCCTAATAATTCTGCACTCCCTGTATAAGGATGGAAGCCTTTTGAAGAGTACACTCTACAGAAAGGAGACAGATAGAAACTCTCTGCTCTCATTCATTAATGGCCACCCACCATCACTCAAGAGATCCCTGCCTAAAATCCCAATTTAAAAGGGTCCAAAGAAACAACTCGGATGAGGAGAGAGCCCAACAGCAGATGAAGGAAATGTATAAAAGATTCCAGGAGAGAGGATATCCCTCTAGGATCCTTGACCAACAGAGTATGGAATTAGACACCCCCAAAACTCGTGGACTACAGGAACAACTCACTTTTGTAATGACCTACACAAGTGATAAATCAAGCCTTAGAGATTATTTTAATAAGCACTGGGACATCGTGATCCAGTGCTACCATTTTGAAATATGACACCACCACGCATGGGCTTTCATAGAGGGACATCATTAAGGGACATGCTGGGGAAGATGGACCCCCGTCCTTGTTACCAGAAGAAGTCCTGGTTGGAGAAAACAAAATAAGGTTGCTTCAGATATCTTGGCTGCACGACCTGCAGTGCCTTACAGACAGGACCTTACTTCACTCATCCTTCCAAGAAGATGAAGTACAAGCATAGATACCAGCTAACGTGCACAACCACATACATTGTGTATCTTCTTCACTGCACTTGTGGCCTATTTTACGTTGGTAAAACGACGGATGACTTGAAGACATGAATGCCCAACCACAGGTCTTCGATACGCGTTGCCATTTTGAAGGGAACATCGGACCAACCTGTGGCAAGACATTTTGTCCAAAAAGGACATACGGTGAGCGATTTGAAATACACCATCATCGACCATGTACCAGCTTTATCCAGAGGTGGGGACAGAGGAAAAATTCTTCTACAAAGAGAAGCTAGGTGGACCCACAGATTGGGCACTCTGGCCCTGTACGGCCTAAATGTTCATCTAGACTGGCATTGTTTTCTGTAAATTAATATTGCACTACAACTGTGTTTTTGTGATATGTGCATGTTATTTAAATATATGACCTAGGCAGACCCTCTATACATTGTTGCATTCTTTTTGTTTTTGTTTAGTATTATTGATTTATCTTTATCAGTTAGTATTTATTATGTTGTACTTGAAATGGTATTTGGTGATCTGAGTTGATATGACTTCCATGACTCACACTTTGTTGCTTGTGTTAGTATAGACTGCACTAATATGCCATGTAGTGCGTTACCATGGATGGTATTTTTCATTGGATTCTGGGGACACTCCCTCCGGATCAGCCCCTTGCTATACTTTAGTATCATACTCTATGGTCTTAATTGAGCATGCCATAATCAGTTAAGTCTAATGACTGGGGGTCTGATAATTAGCCTATATGATTACCCTCTGTTCACATAGTCGTATTGTGGAGTCCTGCCCCCTGATTGGCCCCCTATGACATGCCTCTTCACCGGACTTTGTCTAATGATTGGGTATCTGATAGCCTATATAATTACCTTCTGTTCACATAGACTTTTACACTGTTTGTATTTATTGCAGATCATGACTCTGGAGCCGTACCACGCACTGTGTAATCTAGCCCCTTGATTGGCTCACAATGACACACCTCCATGCTGGCTAATGTTCGGCTGTGCTGAGAACGCTGAGACTTTTGCAGCACAGTACTTGAGGTTGGAATTGCGGACCAGCCACACCGGCTTGTTTACTTACCAATGACCTGCTCTGTTACTATATACTATATATTCAATACTGTTACGTTATATTAAGCATTTGTTTTGATATACTGTATGCTATTTGGTTCTCATATTGTGATGTATGTCTTGGATGCTTTGCTCCTGTACTGTTAGACTCGCTATTTGCAGGTATTGCAGAGCTTTGCTTTGGGGCAATACCATGCACTATGTAATCTAGCCGCTTGATTGGCTCACGACACCTCCATACCAGACATTTTTTGGCTGAACTGAGAATGCTGATATTTTTGCAGCACAGCACTTGAGGTTGGAATTGCATACCAGCCATACAGCTTGTTTACCTTACAAGGACCAGCTCTGTTATTATACATCTGATGCTGATACGGTATATTCAGCATTTCTTTTGTTTGGATCTACTGTATTGTACTTTATTTATGTTATTTGGTTCTCATATTGTGCTTCATGGGTCCCTGGGTGTTTGGCTCATTTGACTGGGTTGGTTTGGTGCTCCTCTGTGTATATATACTGCTGATTAGCCAAATAAAGCCTTACCCTGGTTTGGGGGCCTTTGTTGTTTGGTATGGTTGCTATGGCAACCATCCGCCGGCCATAATTAGCGTACTGGCTTATCAGGTAGTAATATCATTTTCACCTTAGGGCTTTTTCTATCCTTTTTCGATCTATCTGGAGTTTTGCTATGCATATATTTTACCATGTGGTTCTGTAAAATAGGGTACTTGGTGTTCACTTTTAGTTAATATGTTTATGTGTTGATAGTATTAGGTAGTCACACACACTAGGGGGTCGATCCGATAAAAATTGTCGCCCGCAAAAGTCGGCGACACCAATATTTGCGCGGGTTTGGTATCCTATATACGGCATAACCTAGAAGTTACGCGCGTATATTTCTGCCGTCGCCCGCAGTTTTTTGGGCCATAGGCAGGTATACCAAACCCGCGCAGTTTGGTATCCAATATACAGCGTAAGGACTTTCGTGGCGAAAATGGAGAAATCTTACTCCATTTTCACCTCGCCACAAAAAGCAGCCGAAAGAAGCCTTACGCTGACTATTGGAGCCCCGTAACTACCTAAACTGGCTGCTAAAATAAACCTAACACCTAACGCATGCGCAATGTCTATCTCCCTGTCAACCGTGATCTGCTAAATAAAACCTAACACCTAACGCATGCGCAATGTCTATCTCCCTGTCAACCGCGATCCCCCGCCGCAATCCCTAATAAAGTATTTAACCCCTAAACCGCCGCCATCTACATAAACTAACCCCCTACTGGGAGCCCCTAAAACAGCCACCATCTAACTGATCTATCCCCTAATGTGAACCCCTTACACCGCCGTCATCTATATTAAAATTATTAACCCCTAATTTAATCTACCTACCCCGCCGCCAGCTATATTATCTATATTAACCCTAAGTATATTATAGTTAATATAGTTATTACATTATATATATTAACTATATTAACCCTAATTATATTAGGGTTAATATAGTTAATATAGTTACTATAGTATTTATATAAACTATATTAACTCTATCTAACCCTAACACCCCTAACTAAATTCTTATTAAATAAATCTAATTCATATTATAAACTAAAATATTCCTATTTAAATCTAAATACTTACCTATAAAATAAACCCTAAGATAGCTACAATATAATTAATAATTACCTTATAGCTATGTTAGGGTTTATATTTATTTTACAGGTAAATTGTTAATTATTTTAACTAGGTATAATAGCTATTAAATAGTTATTAACTATTTAATAGCTACCTAGTTAAAATAATTACCCAATTACCTGTAAAATAAATCCTAACCTAAGTTACAAATACACCTACACTATCAATAAATTAAAGAAACTACAAAGATTTTTAAGCTAATTACACCTATTCTAAGCCCCCTAATAAAATAATAAAGCCCCCAAAATAAAGAAATTCCCTACCCTATTCTAAATTAAAAAAAGTTCAAAGCTCTTTTACCTTACCAGCCCTTAAAAGGGCCTTTTGTGGGGGCATGCCCCAAAGAAAACCGCTCTTTTGCCTGCACACAATACCACCCCCCAACATTACAACCCATCACCCACATACCCCTAATCTAGCCCAAACCCCCCCTTAAATAAACCTAACACTACCCCCCTGAAGATCTCCCTACCTTGTATTCACCCAGCCGGGCCGAACTCCTCATCCGATCCGGGCGATGTGTTCCAGCAAGCGGCAGTGAAGTCTTCTTCCATCCGGGCGATGTGTTCCAGCAAGCGGCAGAGAGTCTTCTTCCATCGGCGATGTCTTCAAGCAAATCGGCATCTTCAATCTTCTTTCTTCGCTCCTCCGCCGCGGAGCATCAATCCGGCACGACGACTTCCTGACGAATGAGGTTCCTTTAAATGACATCATCCAAGATGGCGTCCGTCGAATTCCGATTGGCTGATATGATTCTATCAGCCAATCGGAATTAAGGTAGAAAAATCTGATCAGCCAATCGGATTGAACTTGAATCTGATTGGCTGATTCAATCAGCCAATCAGATTTTTCTACCTTAATTCCAATTGGCTGATAGAATCCTATCAGCAATTCGGAATTCGACGGACGCCATCTTGGATGACGTCATTTAAAGGAACCTCATTCGTCCGGAAGTTGTCGTGCCGGATGGATGCTCCGCGGCGGAGGAGCGAAGAAAGAAGATTGAAGATGCCGATTCGCTTGAAGACATCGCCGATGGAAGAAGACTCTCTGCCGCTTGCTGGAACACATCGCCAGGATGGAAGAAGACTTCACTGCCGCTTGCTGGAACACATCGCCAGGATCGGATGAGGAGTTCGGCCTGTAATGTTGGGGGTGGTATTGTGTTTTTTTTGCAGGCAAAAGAGCAGTTTTCTTTGGGGCATGCCCCCACAAAAGGCCCTTTTAAGGGCTGGTAAGGTAAAAGAGCTTTGAACTTTTTTTAATTTAGAATAGGGTAGGGAATTTTTTTATTTTGGGGGGCTTTATTATTTTATTAGGGGGCTTAGAATAGGTGTAATTAGCTTAAAAATCTTGTAATCTTTTTTTTATTTTTTGTAATTTAATGTTTGTTTTTGTTTTTAATTTAGTTTAGTTTATTTAATTGTATTTTTAGATAGATATTTGTAGTTTATTTAATTTATTGATAGTGTAGGTGTATTTGTAACTTAGGTTAGGATTTATTTTACAGGTAATTGGGTAATTATTTTAACTAGGTAGCTATTAAATAGTTAATAACTATTTAATAGCTATTATACCTAGTTAAAATAATTAACAATTTACCTGTAAAATAAATATAAACCCTAACATAGCTATAATGTAATTATTAATTATATTGTAGCTATCTTAGGGTTTTTTTTTATAGGTATTTAAATAGGAATATTTTAGTTTATAATATGAATTAGATTTATTTAATAAGAATTTAGTTAGGGGTGTTAGGGTTAGATAGAGTTAATATAGTTAATATAAATACTATAGTAACTATATTAACTATATTAACCCTAATATAATTAGGGTTAATATAGTTAATATATATAATATAATAACTATATTAACTATATTAACCCTAATATAATTAGGGTTAAATAGTTAATATAGCTGGCGGCGGTGTAGGGGGATTAGATTAGGGGTTAATACAATTATTATAGGTGGCCGCGGTGTAGGGGGATGTAGATTGTAGGCAAAAGAGCAGTTTACTTTGTGACAAAGCCCCGCCAAAAGCCCTTTTAAGGGCTGGCAAAAGAGCTGAATTCTTTGGGGCATGCCCCGCAAAAAGCCCTTTTAAGGGCTGGCAAAAGAGCTGTTACTTTGGGGCAATGCCACACAAAAAGCCCTTTTCAGGGCTATTTGTAGGGTGAGACTTAGGTTTAGTGGTAGGGATAGTTTAGTATTTCAGGGGTTAAATAATTTAATATAGCTGGCGTCGGTATAGGGGGATTAGATTAGGGGTTAATAATTTTACAATAGATAGCGGCGGGGTAGGGGCTCATTTTAGGGGGTAGGTAAGGTAGATGGCGGCGGTGTTAGGGGCTCACTTTAGGGGGATTATAGATTTAATATAGCTGGCGGCGGTTTAGGGGTTAATAACTTTATTAGGTTGCGGCGGGCTCCGGGAGTGGCGGTTTAGGGGTTAATACATATTTTATTGTTAGGATAGTGAGGGGGGATAGCGGATAGAGGGTTAGACGTGTCGGGCTATGTTAGGGAGGCGTGTTAGACTTGTCGGGCTATGTTAGGGAGGTGTGTTAGACAGTGCGGGTGATTTAGACTTTATGAAACAGGTATCGCAACAGTGTAGTAATAATATGGAAGAGAGATATGCAGGTAAAAACGTAATTTAATACATGTTACAGAGCGTACATACAAAATTTCAGGCACAGCAAACAAACCCCGCTGACGCGTTTCCCGCTTCACAAGCGGTTCATCAGAGCTGGGAAAGAAGTGTCATAGGCTGCTGTTAAATCTCAGGTAACAAATCTGAATAGCCAATTAGCAGACAGAAGTCTCACCTCTGACCTAACCTTTTACACTCCATATACTTCTAAGCATTAACTTTCTTGCAGCAACATAAGAAATGTTACAATATCATTATAAACATCACATAATAGCATTACAAGTTAAGACTAAATAGAACACCTCTATTAAAATGAGTTAAATCAAAGTAAAGAATATCGGAACCCTAAAAACAAAATGTTAAGCGAAAATTGTTACATTTAAATCACATGTTACACATTGAAGTAGCCAAAAAGATATAAAAGTTAAATGCAAACTTAATTATATTACGGCAAATGTGGATACATGTCATAATGTCACAACTTAGCAAAAAATAAGGAGAGAAAACACATTGAACTAATCTTAATATTAAAAGATCAATCTTTGTATAGTAGTTACTATATTAAATGGACATATTCATAAAACTAAGCATCTATAAATAATTTGATGTCACTAATTTTATTTATTCCTAGTGGGGAACCCGTTTTGAGGGTATAGATCCAATAAATTTCTCTCTTGCTCAAGATCTTATATCTATCACCTCCTCTGATGTTAGTTTTAACCTGTTCAATACCTTGAAACCGAAAATACCTGAATTTATCAATATGTTCAAAAAAATGCTTGGCCACTGGAGTTTTGGGTACCTCCGCCTCTAGGGACAAAAGATGTTCCCGAATCCTGTCCTTTAAGCCCCTAGAGGTAAGACCTACATATTGAAAATTACAGTGTAAACAGGTGATAAGGTAGACAACAAAGTTTGAACTGCAATTAATACGTCCCTGAATATTGTATATTTTTCTAGTGTTCGTGGACTGAAAAGTGTCTCCTACTATAGCAAAATCACAACTTTTACATGGCCTCACACCACACTTGTAAAAGCCACATTTTTTGGAAAGCCAATTGTTGGTTTTACCTGTCTGTATAGTTGCTTTAGTATTGGAGTGTGAACCTGAGTTTTTGTTTATTCTATCACCTATGGTATCTGACCTATAGGAGATAAACTTGCAATTTTTCGACAGATATCTCAAATCATCATCCATATCTAAAAGGGGTAACCTTCTCTTGATAATATTACATATAGCATGATATTGATTGCTGTATTTGGTTATAAAGTTAACAATATTACTACTCTGATTTCTGGCATTGTATCTAGTTTTTTGTTTATCCTTGAGTAATTTACTTCTGTCAAAGCCAGACACCAAAGTAGCAATATCATTTAACTCTCTTACATTATAACCTCTTTCCACCAAACGTGAAGTCAAATTTCCAGCATGTTTCCAATACATATCCAAAGAGC